>NW_026904260.1:0-53947 GCF_024500275.1 Phycodurus eques | reverse complement strand
CATAAACGACCGATGTGATTTTGGCAGGACTTTTTTGCGCCTACTTTTCAGCTACTGGGCTAAGATTTGAAACAAATGATCGGTGGGAATCCAGCTTTCAGGGGAGGCCTCTCCCGAGTCTCTGGACGGCTGTGGGGCCGAGCGGCGAGCGTAATAGCACTCAGTTTCGCTCAAGTACCATGACGACCGACTTGACTTCGGCACAACTTTAGGTCGCTTAATTTCAGCCTAGTGGGCTAGGAATTCACACAGCCAAGCCTTGGGAATCCAGCTTTCAGGGGAGGCCTCTTCCAAGCCTCTCGGATGTCGTGGGGCCGAACGGCGAGCGTCAAAGCACTCTGTTTCGCTCCAGTAGTAGGCCTTTATTGACTAAATTGTAACATGACGACCTATGTGACTTTGGTAGGACATTTTAGCGCCTACTTTTCAGTTACTGGGCAAATATTTGAAACAAACAATCGGTGGGAATCCAGCTTTCAGGGGAGGCCTCCCCCGAGTCTCTGGACGGCTGTGGGGCCGAACGATGAGCGTCAAATCACTCGGTTTCTCTCCAGTAGTAGGCCTTTATTGAGTAAATTGTAACATAAACGACCGATGTGATTTTGGCAGGACTTTTTTGCGCCTACTTTTCAGCTACTGGGCTAAGATTTGAAACCAATGATCGGTGGGAATCCAGCTTACAGGGGAGGCCTCTTCCAAGTCTCTCGGAGGTCGTGGGGCCGAACGGCGAGCGTCAATGCACTCGGTTTCGCTCCAGTAGTCGGCCTTTATTGACCAAATTGTAACATGACGACCTATGTGACTTTGGCAGGACTTTTTAGCGCCTACTTTTGAACTAGTGGGCTAAGATTTGAAACAAACGATCGGTGGGAATCCAGCTTTCAGGGGAGGCCTCTTCCAAGACTCTCGGAGCTCGTGAGGCCGAACGGCGAGCGTCAAAGCACTCGGTTTCGCTCCAGTAGTAGGCCTTTATTGACTAAATTGTAACATGACGACCTATGTGACTTTGGCAGGACTTTTTAGCGCTTACTTTTGAGCTAGTGGGCTAAGATTTGAAACAAACGATTGGTGGGAATCAGGCTTTCAGGGGAGGCCTCCCCCGAGTCTCTGGACGGCTGTGGGGGCGAACGGCGAGCGTCAAAGCACTCGGTTTCTCTCCAGTAGTTGGCCTTAATTGAGTAAATTGTAACATGACGACCTATGTGATTTTGGCAGGACGTTTTAGCGCCTACTTTTGAGCTAGTGGGCTAAGATTTGAAACAAACGATCGGTGGGAATCCAGCTTTCAGGGGACGCCTCCCCCGAGTCTCTGGACGGCTGTGGGGCCGAGCGGCGAGCGTTAAAGCACTCAGTTTTGCTCGAGTACCATGACGACCGATTTGACTTCGGCACGACTTTAGGTCGCATAATTTCAGCCTAGCGGGCTAGGAATTCACGCAGACAAGCCTTGGGAATCCAGCTTTCAGGGGAGGCCTCTTCCAAGCCTCTCGGATGTCTTGGGGCCGAACGGCGAGCGTCAAAGCACTCTGTTTCGCTCCAGTAGTAGGCCTTTATTGACTAAATTGTAACATGACGACCTATGTGACTTTGGCAGGACATTTTAGCGCCTACTTTTCAGTTACTGGGCAAAGATTTGAAACAAACAATCGGTGGGAATCCAGCTTTCAGGGGAGGCCTCCCCCGAGTCTCTGGACGGCTGTGGGGCCGAACGATGAGCGTCAAAGCACTCGGTTTCTCTCCAGTAGTAGGCCTTTATTGAGTAAATTGTAACATAAACGACCGATGTGATTTTGGCAGGACTTTTTTGCGCCTACTTTTCAGCTACTGGGCTAAGATTTGAAACAAATGATCGGTGGGAATCCAGCTTTCAGGGGAGGCCTCTCCCGAGTCTCTGGACGGTTGTGGGGCCGAGCGGCGAGCGTAATAGCACTCAGTTTCGCTCAAGTACCATGACGACCGACTTGACTTCGGCACAACATTAGGTCGCTTAATTTCAGCCTAGTGGGCTAGGAATTCACACAGCCAAGCCTTGGGAATCCAGCTTTCAGGGGAGGCCTCTTCGAAGCCTCTCGGATGTCGTGGGGCCGAACGGCGAGCGTCAAAGCACTCTGTTTCGCTCCAGTAGTAGGCCTTTATTGACTAAATTGTAACATGACGACCTATGTGACTTTGGCAGGACATTTTAGCGCCTACTTTTCAGTTACAGGGCAAAGATTTGAAACAAACAATCGGTGGGAATCCAGCTTTCAGGGGAGGCCTCCCCCGAGTCTCTGGACGGCTGTGGGGCCGAACGATGAGCGTCAAATCACTCGGTTTCACTCCAGTAGTAGGCCTTTATTGAGTAAATTGTAACATAAACGACCGATGTGATTTTGGCAGGACTTTTTTGCGCCTACTTTTCAGCTACTGGGCTAAGATTTGAAACAAATGATCGGTGGGAATCCAGCTTTCAGGGGAGGCCTCTTCCAAGTCTCTCGGAGGTCGTGGGGCCGAACGGCGAGCGTCAAAGCACTCGGTTTCGCTCCAGTAGTCGGCCTTTATTGACCAAATTGTAACATGACGACCTATGTGACTTTGGCAGGACTTTTTAGCGCCTACTTTTGAACTAGTGGGCTAAGATTTGAAACAAACGATCGGTGGGAATCCAGCTTTCAGGTGAGGCCTCTTCCAAGACTCTCGGAGCTCGTGAGGCCGAACGGCGAGCGTCAAAGCACTCGGTTTCGCTCCAGTAGTAGGCCTTTATTGACTAAATTGTAACATGACGACCTATGTTACTTTGGCAGGACTTTTTAGCGCTTACTTTTGAGCTAGTGGGCTAAGATTTGAAACAAACGATTGGTGGGAATCCGGCTTTCAGGGGAGGCCTCCCCCGAGTCTCTGGACGGCTGTGGGAGGCGAACGGCGAGCGTCAAAGCACTCGGTTTCTCTCCAGTAGTTGGCCTTAATTGAGTAAATTGTAACATGACGACCTATGTGATTTTGGCAGGACATTTTAGCGCCTACTTTTCAGTTACTGGGCAAAGATTTGAAACAAACAATCGGTGGGAATCCAGCTTTCAGGGGAGGCCTCCCCCGAGTCTCTGGACGGCTGTGGGGCCGAACGATGAGCGTCAAAGCACTCGGTTTCTCACCAGTAGTAGGCCTTTATTGAGTAAATTGTAACATAAACGACCGATGTGATTTTGGCAGGACTTTTTTGCGCCTACTTTTCAGCTACTGGGCTAAGATTTGAAATAAATGATCGGTGGGAATCCAGCTTTCAGGGGAGGCCTCTCCCGAGTCTCTGGACGGCTGTGGGGCCGAGCGGCGAGCGTAATAGCACTCAGTTTCGCTCAAGTACCATGACGACCGACTTGACTTCGGCACAACTTTAGGTCGCTTAATTTCAGCCTAGTGGGCTAGGAATTCACACAGCCAAGCCTTGGGAATCCAGCTTTCAGGGGAGGCCTCTTCCAAGCCTCTCGGATGTCGTGGGGCCGAACGGCGAGCGTCAAAGCACTCTGTTTCGCTCCAGTAGTAGGCCTTTATTGACTAAATTGTAACATGACGACCTATGTGACTTTGGCAGGACTTTTTAGCGCCTACTTTTGAACTAGTGGGCTAAGATTTGAAACAAACGATCGGTGGGAATCCAGCTTTCAGGGGAGGCCTCTTCCAAGACTCTCGGAGCTCGTGAGGCCGAACGGCGAGCGTCAAAGCACTCGGTTTCGCTCCAGTAGTAGGCCTTTATTGACTAAATTGTAACATGACGACCTATGTGACTTTGGCAGGACTTTTTAGCGCTTACTTTTGAGCTAGTGGGCTAAGATTTGAAACAAACGATTGGTGGGAATCCGGCTTTCAGCGGAGGCCTCCCCCGAGTCTCTGGACGGCTGTGGGGGCGAACGGCGAGCGTCAAAGCACTCGGTTTCTCTCCAGTAGTTGGCCTTAATTGAGTAAATTGTAACATGACGACCTATGTGATTTTGGCAGGACGTTTTAGCGCCTACTTTTGAGCTAGTGGTCTAAGATTTGAAACAAACGATCGGTGGGAATCCAGCTTTCAGGGGACGCCTCCCCCGAGTCTCTGGACGGCTGTGGGGCCGAGCGGCGAGCGTTAAAGCACTCAGTTTCGCTCGAGTACCATGACGACCGATTTGACTTCGGCACGACTTTAGGTCGCCTAATTTCTGCCTAGCGGGCTAGGAATTTACACAGACAAGCCTTGGGAATCCAGCTTTCAAGGGAGGCCTCTTCCAAGCCTCTCGGAGCTCGTAAGGCTGAACGGTGAGCGTCAAAGCACTCGGTTTCGCTCCAGTAGTAGGCTTTTATTGACTAAATTGTAACATGACGACCTATGTGACTTTGGCAGGACCTTTTAGCGCTTACTTTAGAGCTAGTGGGCTAAGATTTGAAACAAACGATCGGTGGGAATACAGCTTTCAGGGGAGGCCTCCCCCGAGTGTCTGGACGGCTGTGGGGGCGAACGGTGAGCGTCAAAGCACTCGGTTTCTCTCCTGTAGTTGGCCTTTATTGACTAAATTGTAACATTACGACCTATGTGATTTTGGCAGGACTTTTTAGCGCCTACTTTTCAGCTACTGGGCGAAGATTTGAAACAAACGATCGGAGGGAATCCAGCTTTCAGGGGAGTCCTCCCCCGAGTCTCTGGACGGCTTTGGGGCCGAGTGGCGAGCGTTAAAGCACTCAGTTTCGCTCGAGTACCATGACGACCGATTTGACTTCGGCACGACTTTAGGTCGCTTAATTTCAGCCTAGCGGGCTAGGAATTCACACAGACAATCCTTGGGAATCCAGCTTTCAGGGGAGGCCTCTTCCAAGCCTCTCGGAGGTCGTGGGCCCGAACGGCGAGCATCAAAGCACTCTGTTTCGCTCCAGTAGTAGGCCTTTATTGACTAAATTGTAACATGACAACCTATGTGTCTTTGGGAGGACTTTTTAGCGCTTACTTTTTACCTAGTGCGCTAAGATTTGAAACAAACGATCGGTGGGAATCCAGCTTTCAGGGGAGTCCTCCCCCGAGTCTCTGGAAGGCTGTGGGGCCGAGCGGCGAGCGTTAAAGCACTCAGTTTCGCTCAAGTACCATGACGACCGATTTGACTTCGGCACAACTTTAGGTCGCTTAATTTCTGCCTCGCGGGCTAGGAATTTACACAGACAAGCCTTGGGAATCCAGCTTTAAAGGGAGGCCTCTTCCAAGCCTCTCGGAGCTTTTGAGGCCGAACGGCGAGCGTCAAAGCACTCGGTTTCGCTCCAGTAGTAGGCTTTTATTGACTAAATTGTAACATGACGACCTATGTGACTTTGGCAGGACTTTTTAGCGCTTACTTTTCAGCTAGTGGGCTAAGATTTGAAACAAACGATCGGTGGGAATCCAGCTTTCAGGGGAGGCCTCCCCCGAGTCTCTGGACGGCTGTGGGGGCGAACGGCGAGCGTCAAAGCACTCGGTTTCGCTCCAGTATTAGGCCTTTATTGACTAAATTGTAACATGACAACCTATGTGACTTTGGGAGGACTTTTTAGTACTTACTTTTGACCTAGTGCGCTTAGATTTGAAACAAACGATCGGTGGGAAACCAGCTTTCAGGGGAGGCCTCCCCCGAGTCTCTGGACAGCTGTGGGGCCGATCGGCGAGCGTTAAAGCACTCAGTTTCGGTCCAGTCGGAGGCCTTTATTGACTAAATTGTAACATGACGACCTATGTGATTTTGGCAGGACATTTTAGCGCCTACTTTTCAGTTACTGGGCAAAGATTTGAAACAAACAATCGGTGGGAATCCAGCTTTCAGGGGAGGCCTCCCCCGAGTCTCTGGACGGCTGTGGGGCCGAACGATGAGCGTCAAAGCACTCGGTTTCTCACCAGTAGTAGGCCTTTATTGAGTAAATTGTAACATAAACGACCGATGTGATTTTGGCAGGACTTTTTTGCGCCTACTTTTCAGCTACTGGGCTAAGATTTGAAACAAATGATCGGTGGGAATCCAGCTTTCAGGGGAGGCCTCTCCCGAGTCTCTGGACGGCTGTGGGGCCGAGCGGCGAGCGTAATAGCACTCAGTTTCGCTCAAGTACCATGACGACCGACTTGACTTCGGCACAACTTTAGGTCGCTTAATTTCAGCCTAGTGGGCTAGGAATTCACACAGCCAAGCCTTGGGAATCCAGCTTTCAGGGGAGGCCTCTTCCAAGCCTCTCGGATGTCGTGGGGCCGAACGGCGAGCGTCAAAGCACTCTGTTTCGCTCCAGTAGTAGGCCTTTATTGACTAAATTGTAACATGACGACCTATGTGACTTTGGCAGGACTTTTTAGCGCCTACTTTTGAACTAGTGGGCTAAGATTTGAAACAAACGATCGGTGGGAATCCAGCTTTCAGGGGAGGCCTCTTCCAAGACTCTCGGAGCTCGTGAGGCCGAACGGCGAGCGTCAAAGCACTCGGTTTCGCTCCAGTAGTAGGCCTTTATTGACTAAATTGTAACATGACGACCTATGTGACTTTGGCAGGACTTTTTAGCGCTTACTTTTGAGCTAGTGGGCTAAGATTTGAAACAAACGATTGGTGGGAATCCGGCTTTCAGCGGAGGCCTCCCCCGAGTCTCTGGACGGCTGTGGGGGCGAACGGCGAGCGTCAAAGCACTCGGTTTCTCTCCAGTAGTTGGCCTTAATTGAGTAAATTGTAACATGACGACCTATGTGATTTTGGCAGGACGTTTTAGCGCCTACTTTTGAGCTAGTGGTCTAAGATTTGAAACAAACGATCGGTGGGAATCCAGCTTTCAGGGGACGCCTCCCCCGAGTCTCTGGACGGCTGTGGGGCCGAGCGGCGAGCGTTAAAGCACTCAGTTTCGCTCGAGTACCATGACGACCGATTTGACTTCGGCACGACTTTAGGTCGCCTAATTTCTGCCTAGCGGGCTAGGAATTTACACAGACAAGCCTTGGGAATCCAGCTTTCAAGGGAGGCCTCTTCCAAGCCTCTCGGAGCTCGTAAGGCTGAACGGTGAGCGTCAAAGCACTCGGTTTCGCTCCAGTAGTAGGCTTTTATTGACTAAATTGTAACATGACGACCTATGTGACTTTGGCAGGACCTTTTAGCGCTTACTTTAGAGCTAGTGGGCTAAGATTTGAAACAAACGATCGGTGGGAATACAGCTTTCAGGGGAGGCCTCCCCCGAGTGTCTGGACGGCTGTGGGGGCGAACGGTGAGCGTCAAAGCACTCGGTTTCTCTCCTGTAGTTGGCCTTTATTGACTAAATTGTAACATTACGACCTATGTGATTTTGGCAGGACTTTTTAGCGCCTACTTTTCAGCTACTGGGCGAAGATTTGAAACAAACGATCGGAGGGAATCCAGCTTTCAGGGGAGTCCTCCCCCGAGTCTCTGGACGGCTTTGGGGCCGAGTGGCGAGCGTTAAAGCACTCAGTTTCGCTCGAGTACCATGACGACCGATTTGACTTCGGCACGACTTTAGGTCGCTTAATTTCAGCCTAGCGGGCTAGGAATTCACACAGACAATCCTTGGGAATCCAGCTTTCAGGGGAGGCCTCTTCCAAGCCTCTCGGAGGTCGTGGGCCCGAACGGCGAGCATCAAAGCACTCTGTTTCGCTCCAGTAGTAGGCCTTTATTGACTAAATTGTAACATGACAACCTATGTGTCTTTGGGAGGACTTTTTAGCGCTTACTTTTTACCTAGTGCGCTAAGATTTGAAACAAACGATCGGTGGGAATCCAGCTTTCAGGGGAGTCCTCCCCCGAGTCTCTGGAAGGCTGTGGGGCCGAGCGGCGAGCGTTAAAGCACTCAGTTTCGCTCAAGTACCATGACGACCGATTTGACTTCGGCACAACTTTAGGTCGCTTAATTTCTGCCTCGCGGGCTAGGAATTTACACAGACAAGCCTTGGGAATCCAGCTTTAAAGGGAGGCCTCTTCCAAGCCTCTCGGAGCTTTTGAGGCCGAACGGCGAGCGTCAAAGCACTCGGTTTCGCTCCAGTAGTAGGCTTTTATTGACTAAATTGTAACATGACGACCTATGTGACTTTGGCAGGACTTTTTAGCGCTTACTTTTCAGCTAGTGGGCTAAGATTTGAAACAAACGATCGGTGGGAATCCAGCTTTCAGGGGAGGCCTCCCCCGAGTCTCTGGACGGCTGTGGGGGCGAACGGCGAGCGTCAAAGCACTCGGTTTCGCTCCAGTATTAGGCCTTTATTGACTAAATTGTAACATGACAACCTATGTGACTTTGGGAGGACTTTTTAGTACTTACTTTTGACCTAGTGCGCTTAGATTTGAAACAAACGATCGGTGGGAAACCAGCTTTCAGGGGAGGCCTCCCCCGAGTCTCTGGACAGCTGTGGGGCCGATCGGCGAGCGTTAAAGCACTCAGTTTCGGTCCAGTCGGAGGCCTTTATTGACTAAATTGTAACATGACGACCTATGTGATTTTGGCAGGACCTTTTAGCGCCTACTTTTCAGCGACTGGGCTAAGATTTGAAACAAACGATCGGTGGGAAGCCACCTTTCAGGGGAGGCCTCTTCCAAGCCTCTCGGAGGTCGTGGGCCCGAACGGCGAGCGTCAAAGCACTCGGTTTCGCTCCAGTAGTAGGCCTTTATTGACTAAATTGTAACATGACAACCTATGTGACTTTGGGAGGACTTTTTAGCGCTTACTTTTGACCTAGTGCGCTAAGATTTGAAACAAACAATCGGTGGGAATCCAGCTTTCAGGGGAGTCCTCCCCCGAGTCTCTGGAAGGCTGTGGGGCCGAGCGGTGAGCGTTAAAGCACTTAGTTTCGCTCAAGTACCATGACGACCGATTTGACTTCGGCACGACTTTAGGTCGCTTAATTTCTGCCTAGCGGGCTAGGAATTTACACAGACAAGCCTTGGGAATCCAGCTTTAAAGGGAGGCCTCTTCCAAGCCTCTCGGAGCTTGTGAGGCCGAACGGCGAGCGTCAAAGCACTCTGTTTCGCTCCAGTAGTAGGCTTTTATTGACTAAATTGTAACATGACGACCTATGTGACTTTGGCAGGACTTTTTAGCGCTTACTTTTGAGCTAGTGGGCTAAGATTTGAAACAAACGATCGGTGGGAATCCAGCTTTTAGGGGAGGCCTCCCCCGAGTCTCTGGACGGCTGTAGGGGCGAACGGCGAGCGTCAAAGCACTCGGTTTCTCTCCAGTAGTTGGCCTTTATTGAGTAAATTGTTACATGACGACCTATGTGATTTTGGCAGGACTTTTTAGCGCTTACTTTTCAGCTACTGGGCTAAGATTTGAAATAAACGATCGGTGGGAATCCAGCTTTCAGGGGTGGCCTCTTCCAAGCCTCCCGGAGGTCGTGGGCCCGAACGGCGAGCGTCAAAGCACTCTGTTTCGCTCCAGTAGCAGGCCTTTATTGACTAAATTGTAACATGATGACCTATGTGACTTTGGCAGGACATTTTAGCGCCTACTTTTCAGTTACTGGGCGAAGATTTGAAACAAACGATCGGTGGGAATCCAGCTTTCAGGGGAGGCCTCCCCCGAGTCTCTGGACGGCTGTGGGGCCGAACGATGAGCGTCAAAGCACTCGGTTTCTCTCCAGTAGTAGGCTTTTATTGACTAAATTGTAGCATGACGACCTAAGTGACTTTGGCAGGACTTTTTAGCGCTTACTTTTGAGCTAGTGGGCTAAGATTTGAAACAAACGATCGGTGGGAATCCAGCTTTCAGGGGAGGCCTCCCCCGAGTCTCTGGACGGCTGTGGGGGCGAACGCCGAGCGTCAAAGCACTCGGTTTCGCTCCAGTAGTAGGCCTTTATTGACTAAATTGTAGCATGACAACCTATGTGACTTTGGGAGGACTTTTTAGTGCTTACTTTTGACCTAGTGCGCTAAGATTTTAAACAAACGATCGGTGGGAATCCAGCTTTCAGGGGAGTCCTCCCCCGAGTCTCTGGAAGGCTGTGGGGCCGAGCGGCGAGCGTTAAAGGACTCATTTTCGCTCAAGTAGTCGGCTTTTATTGACTAAATTGTAACATGACGACCTATGTGACTTTGGCAGGACTTTTTAGCGCTTACTTTTGAGCTAGTGGGCTAAGATTTGAAACAAACGATCGGTGGGAATCCAGCTTTCAGGGGAGGCCTCTTCCAAGCCTCTCGGAGGTCGTGGGCCCGAACGGCGAGCGTCAAAGCACTCGGTTTCGCTCCAGTAGTAGCCCTTTATTGACTAAATTGTAACATGACAAACTATGTGACTTTGGGAGGACTTTTTAGCGCTTACTTTTGACCTAGTGCGCTAAGATTTGAAACAAACGATCGGTGGGAATCCAGCTTTCAGGGGAGTCCTCCCCCGAGTCTCTGGAAGGCTGTGGGGCCGAGCGGCGAGCGTTAAAGTACTCAGTTTCGCTCAAGTACCATGACGACCGATTTGACTTCGGCACGACTTTAGGTCGCTTAATTTCTGCCTAGCGGGCTAGGAATTTACACAGACAAGCCTTGGGAATCCAGCTTTAAAGGGAGGCCTCTTCCAAGCCTCTCTGAGCTTGTGAGGCCGAACGGCGAGCGTCAAAGCACTCTGTTTCGCTCCAGTAGTAGGCTTTTATTGACTAAATTGTAGCATGACGACCTAAGTGACTTTGGCAGGACTTTTTAGCGCTTACTTTTGAGCTAGTGGGCTAAGATTTGAAACAAACGATCGGTGGGAATCCAGCTTTCAGGGGAGGCCTCCCCCGAGTCTCTGGAAGGCTGTGGGGCCGAGCGGCGAGCGTTAAAGGACTCATTTTCGCTCAAGTAGTCGGCTTTTATTGACTAAATTGTAACATGACGACCTATGTGACTTTGGCAGGACTTTTTAGCGCTTACTTTTGAGCTAGTGGGCTAAGATTTGAAACAAACGATCGGTGGGAATCCAGCTTTCAGGGGAGGCCTCCCCCGAGTCTCTGGACAGCTGTGGGGCCGATCGGCGAGCGTTAAAGCACTCAGTTTCGGTCCAGTCGGAGGCCTTTATTGACTAAATTGTAACATGACGACCTATGTGATTTTGGCAGGACATTTTAGCGCCTACTTTTCAGCTACTGGGCTAAGATTTGAAACAAACGATCGGTCGGCAGCCAGCTTTCAGGGGAGGCCTCTTCCAAGCCTCTCGGAGGTCGTGGGCCCGAACGGCGAGCGTCAAAGCATTCGGTTTCGCTCCAGTAGTAGGCCTTTATTGACTAAATTGTAACATGACAACCTATGTGACTTTGGGAGGACTTTTCAGCGCTTACTTTTGACCTAGTGCGCTAAGATTTGAAACAAACGATCGGTGGGAATCCAGCTTTCAGGGGAGTCCTCCCCCGAGTCTCTGGAAGGCTGTGGGGCCGAGCGGCGAGCGTTAAAGCACTCAGTTTCGCTCAAGTACCATGACGACCGATTTGACTTCGGCACGACTTTAGGTCGCTTAATTTCTGCCTAGCGGGCTAGGAATTTACACAGACAAGCCTTGGGAATCCAGCTTTAAAGGGAGGCCTCTTCCAAGCCTCTCGGAGCTTGTGAGGCCGAACGGCGAGCGTCAAAGCACTCGGTTTCGCTCCAGTAGTAGGCTTTTATTGACTAAATTGTAGCATGACGACCTATGTGACTTTGGCAGGACTTTTTAGCGCTTACTTTTGAGCTAGTGGGCTAAGATTTGAAACAAACGATCGGTGGGAATCCAGCTTTCAGGGGAGGCCTCCCCCGAGTCTCTGGACGGCTGTGGGGGCGAACGCCGAGCGTCAAAGCACTCGGTTTCGCTCCAGTAGTAGGCCTTTATTGACTAAATTGTAGCATGACAACCTATGTGACTTTGGGAGGACTTTTTAGCGCTTACTTTTGACCTAGTGCGCTAAGATTTGAAACAAACGATCGGTGGGAATGCAGCTTTCAGGGGAGTCCTCCCCCGAGTCTCTGGAAGGCTGTGGGGCCGAGCGGCGAGCGTTAAAGGACTCATTTTCGCTCAAGTAGTCGGCTTTTATTGACTAAATTGTAACATGACGACCTATGTGACTTTGGCAGGACTTTTTAGCGCTTACTTTTGAGCTAGTGGGCTAAGATTTGAAACAAACGATCGGTGGGAATCCAGCTTTCAGGGGAGGCCTCCCCCGAGTCTCTGGACAGCTGTGGGGCCGATCGGCGAGCGTTAAAGCACTCAGTTTCGGTCCAGTCGGAGGCCTTTATTGACTAAATTGTAACATGACGACCTATGTGATTTTGGCAGGACATTTTAGCGCCTACTTTTCAGCTACTGGGCTAAGATTTGAAACAAACGATCGGTCGGCAGCCAGCTTTCAGGGGAGGCCTCTTCCAAGCCTCTCGGAGGTCGTGGGCCCGAACGGCGAGCGTCAAAGCATTCGGTTTCGCTCCAGTAGTAGGCCTTTATTGACTAAATTGTAACATGACAACCTATGTGACTTTGGGAGGACTTTTTAGCGCTTACTTTTGACCTAGTGCGCTAAGATTTGAAACAAACGATCGGTGGGAATCCAGCTTTCAGGGGAGGCCTCTCCCGAGTCTCTGGAAGATCTGTGGGGCCGAGCGGCGAGCGTTAAAGCACTCAGTTTCTTTCAAGTACCATGACGACCGATTTGACTTCGGTACGACTTTAGGTCGCTTAATTTCTGCCTAGCGGGCTAGGAATTTACACAGACAAGCCTTGGGAATCCAGCTATAAAGGGAGGCCTCTTCCAAGCCTCTCGGAGCTTGTGAGGCCGAACGGCGAGCGTCAAAGCACTCTGTTTCGCTCCAGTAGTAGGCTTTTATTGACTAAATTGTAGCATGACGACCTATGTGACTTTGGCAGGACTTTTTAGGGCTTACTTTTGAGCTAGTGGGCTAAGATTTGAAACAAACGATCGGTGGGAATCCAGCTTTCAGGGGAGGCCTCCCCCAAGTCTCTGGACGGCTGTGGGGGCGAACGGCGAGCGTCAAAGCACTTGGTTTCTCTCCAGTAGTTGGCCTTTATTAAGTAAATTGTAACATGACGACCTATGTGATTTTGGCAGGACTTTTTAGCGCCTACTTTTCAGCTACTGGGCTAAGATTTGAAATAAACGATCGGTGGGAATCCAGCTTTCAGGGGAGGCCTCTTCCAAGCCTCTCAGAGGTCGTGGGGCCGAACGGCGAGCTTCAAAGCACTCGGTTTCGCTCCAGTAGTAGGCCTTTATTGACTAAATTGTAACATGACAACCTATGTGATTTTGGCAGGACTTTTTTGCGCCTACTTTTCAGCGACTGGGCTAAGATTTGAAACAAACGATCGGTGGGAATCCAGCTTTCAGGGGAGGCCTCCCCCGAGTCTCTGGACGGCTGTGGGGCCGAGCGGCGAGCGTTAAAGCACTCAGTTTCGCTCGAGTACCATGACGACCGATTTGACTTCGGCACGACTTTAGTCGCTTAATTTCTGCCTAGCGGGCTAGGAATTCACACAGACAAGCCTTGGGAATCCAGCTTTCAGGGGAGGCCTCTTCCAAGACTCTCGGAGGTCGTGGACCCGAACGGCGAGCGTCAAAGCACTCTGTTTCGCTCCAGTAGTAGGCCTTTATTGAGTAAATTGTTTCATGACGACCTATGTGATTTTGGCAGGACTTTTTAGCGCCTACTTTTGAGCTAGTGGGCTAAGATTTAAAACAAACGATCGGTGGGAAGCCACCTTTCAGGGGAGGCCTCTTCCAAGCCTCTCGGAAGTCGTGGGCCCGAACGGCGAGCGTCAAAGCAATCGGTTTCGCTCCAGTAGTAGGCTTTTATTGACTAAATTGTAACATGACGACCTATGTGACTTTGGCAGGACTTTGTAGCGCTTACTTTTGAGCTAGTGGGCTAAGATTTGAAATAAACGATCGGTGGGAATCCAGCTTTCAGGGGAGGCCTCCCCCGAGTCTCTGGACGGCTGTGGGGGCGAACGGCGAGCGTCAAAGCACTCGGTTTCTCTCCAGTAGTTGGCCTTTATTAAGTAAATTGTAACATGACGACCTATGTGATTTTGGCAGGACTTTTTAGCGCCTACTTTTCAGCTACTGGGCTAAGATTTGAAATTAACGATCGGTGGGAATCCAGCTTTCAGGGGAGGCCTCTTCCAAGCCTCTCAGAGGTCGTGGGGCCGAACGGCGAGCTTCAAACCACTCGGTTTCGCTCCAGTAGTAGGCCTTTATTGACTAAATTGTAACATGACAACCTATGTGATTTTGGCAGGACTTTTTTGCGCCTACTTTTCAGCGACTGGGCTAAGATTTGAAACAAACGATTGGTGGGAATCCGGCTTCCAGGGGAGGCCTCCCCCGAGTCTCTGGACGGCTGTGGGGGCGAACGGCGAGCGTCAAAGCACTCGGTTTCTCTCCAGTAGTTGGCCTTAATTGAGTAAATTGTAACATGACGACCTATGTGATTTTGGCAGGACGTTTTAGCGCCTACTTTTGAGCTAGTGGGCTAAGATTTGAAACAAACGATCGGTGGGAATCCAGCTTTCAGGGGACGCCTCCCCCGAGTCTCTGGACGGCTGTGGGGCCGAGCGGCGAGCGTTAAAGCACTCAGTTTTGCTCGAGTACCATGACGACCGATTTGACTTCGGCACGACTTTAGGTCGCATAATTTCAGCCTAGCGGGCTAGGAATTCACGCAGACAAGCCTTGGGAATCCAGCTTTCAGGGGAGGCCTCTTCCAAGCCTCTCGGATGTCTTGGGGCCGAACGGCGAGCGTCAAAGCACTCTGTTTCGCTCCAGTAGTAGGCCTTTATTGACTAAATTGTAACATGACGACCTATGTGACTTTGGCAGGACATTTTAGCGCCTACTTTTCAGTTACTGGGCAAAGATTTGAAACAAACAATCGGTGGGAATCCAGCTTTCAGGGGAGGCCTCCCCCGAGTCTCTGGACGGCTGTGGGGCCGAACGATGAGCGTCAAAGCACTCGGTTTCTCTCCAGTAGTAGGCCTTTATTGAGTAAATTGTAACATAAACGACCGATGTGATTTTGGCAGGACTTTTTTGCGCCTACTTTTCAGCTACTGGGCTAAGATTTGAAACAAATGATCGGTGGGAATCCAGCTTTCAGGGGAGGCCTCTCCCGAGTCTCTGGACGGCTGTGGGGCCGAGCGGCGAGCGTAATAGCACTCAGTTTCGCTCAAGTACCATGACGACTGACTTGACTTCGGCACAACTTTAGGTCGCTTAATTTCAGCCTAGTGGGCTAGGAATTCACACAGCCAAGCCTTGGGAATCCAGCTTTCAGGGGAGGCCTCTTCGAAGCCTCTCGGATGTCGTGGGGCCGAACGGCGAGCGTCAAAGCACTCTGTTTCGCTCCAGTAGTAGGCCTTTATTGACTAAATTGTAACATGACGACCTATGTGACTTTGGCAGGACATTTTAGCGCCTACTTTTCAGTTACTGGGCAAAGATTTGAAACAAACAATCGGTGGGAATCCAGCTTTCAGGGGAGGCCTCCCCCGAGTCTCTGGACGGCTGTGGGGCCGAACGATGAGCGTCAAATCACTCGGTTTCACTCCAGTAGTAGGCCTTTATTGAGTAAATTGTAACATAAACGACCGATGTGATTTTGGCAGGACTTTTTTGCTCTTACTTTTCAGCTACTGGGCTAAGATTTGAAACAAATGATCGGTGGGAATCCAGCTTTCAGGGGAGGCCTCTTCCAAGTCTCTCGGAGGTCGTGGGGCCGAACGGCGAGCGTCAAAGCACTCTGTTTCGCTCCAGTAGTCGGCCTTTATTGACCAAATTGTAACATGACGACCTATGTGACTTTGGCAGGACTTTTTAGCGCCTACTTTTGAACTAGTGGGCTAAGATTTGAAACAAACGATCGGTGGGAATCCAGCTTTCAGGGGAGGCCTCTTCCAAGACTCTCGGAGCTCGTGAGGCCGAACGGCGAGCGTCAAAGCACTCGGTTTCGCTCCAGTAGTAGGCCTTTATTGACTAAATTGTAACATGACGACCTATGTGATTTTGGCAGGACTTTTTAGCGCTTACTTTTGAGCTAGTGGGCTAAGATTTGAAACAAACGATTGGTGGCAATCCGGCTTTCAGGGGAGGCCTCCCCCGAGTCTCTGGACGGCTGTGGGGGCGAACGGCGAGCGTCAAAGCACTCGGTTTCTCTCCAGTAGTTGGCCTTAATTGAGTAAATTGTAACATGACGACCTATGTGATTTTGGCAGGACGTTTTAGCGCCTACTTTTGAGCTAGTGGGCTAAGATTTGAAACAAACGATCGGTGGGAATCCAGCTTTCAGGGGACGCCTCCCCCGAGTCTCTGGACGGCTGTGGGGCCGAGCGGCGAGGGTTAAAGCACTCAGTTTTGCTCGAGTACCATGACGACCGATTTGACTTCGGCACGACTTTAGGTCGCATAATTTCAGCCTAGCGGGCTAGGAATTCACGCAGACAAGCCTTGGGAATCCAGCTTTCAGGGGAGGCCTCTTCCAAGCCTCTCGGATGTCTTGGGGCCGAACGGCGAGCGTCAAAGCACTCTGTTTCGCTCCAGTAGTAGGCCTTTATTGACTAAATTGTAACATGACGACCTATGTGACTTTGGCAGGACATTTTAGCGCCTACTTTTGACCTAGTGCGCAAAGATTTGAAACAACCGATCGGTGGGAATCCAGCTTTCAAGGGAGGGCTCCCCCGAGTCTCTGGACGGCTGTGGGGGCGAACGGCGAGCGTCAAAGCACTCGGTTTCTCTCCAGTAGTTGGCCTTAATTGAGTAAATTGTAACATGACGACCTATGTGATTTTGGCAGGACATTTTAGCGCCTACTTTTCAGTTACTGGGCAAAGATTTGAAACAAACAATCGGTGGGAATCCAGCTTTCAGGGGAGGCCTCCCCCAAGTCTCTGGACGGCTGTGGGGCCGAACGATGAGCGTCAAAGCACTCGGTTTCTCACCAGTAGTAGGCCTTTATTGAGTAAATTGTAACATAAACGACCGATGTGATTTTGGCAGGACTTTTTTGCGCCTACTTTTCAGCTACTGGGCTAAGATTTGAAACAAATGATCGGTGGGAATCCAGCTTTCAGGGGAGGCCTCTCCCGAGTCTCTGGACGGCTGTGGGGCCGAGCGGCGAGCGTAATAGCACTCAGTTTCGCTCAAGTACCATGACGACCGACTTGACTTCGGCACAACTTTAGGTCGCTTAATTTCAGCCTAGTGGGCTAGGAATTCACACAGCCAAGCCTTGGGAATCCAGCTTTCAGGGGAGGCCTCTTCGAAGCCTCTCGGATGTCGTGGGGCCGAACGGCGAGCGTCAAAGCACTCGGTTTCGCTCCAGTAGTAGGCCTTTATTGACTAAATTGTAACATGACGACCTATGTGACTTTGGCAGGACATTTTAGCGCCTACTTTTCAGTTACTGGGCAAAGATTTGAAACAAACAATCGGTGGGAATCCAGCTTTCAGGGGAGGCCTCCCCCGAGTCTCTGGACGGCTGTGGGGCCGAACGATGAGCGTCAAATCACTCGGTTTCACTCCAGTAGTAGGCCTTTATTGAGTAAATTGTAACATAAACGACCGATGTGATTTTGGCAGGACTTTTTTGCTCCTACTTTTCAGCTACTGGGCTAAGATTTGAAACAAATGATCGGTGGGAATCCAGCTTTCAGGGGAGGCCTCTTCCAAGTCTCTCGGAGGTCGTGGGGCCGAACGGCGAGCGTCAAAGCACTCGGTTTCGCTCCAGTAGTCGGCCTTTATTGACCAAATTGTAACATGACGACCTATGTGACTTTGGCAGGACTTTTTAGCGCCTACTTTTGAACTAGTGGGCTAAGATTTGAAACAAACGATCGGTGGGAATCCAGCTTTCAGGGGAGGCCTCTTCCAAGACTCTCGGAGCTCGTGAGGCCGAACGGCGAGCGTCAAAGCACTCGGTTTCGCTCCAGTAGTAGGCCTTTATTGACTAAATTGGAACATGACGACCTATGTGACTTTGGCAGGACTTTTTAGCGCTTACTTTTGAGCTAGTTGGCTAAGATTTGAAACAAACGATCGGTGGGATTCCAGCTTTCAGGGGACGCCTCCCCCGAGTCTCTGGACGGCTGTGCGGCCGAGCGGCGACCGTTAAAGCACTCAGTTTCGCTCGAGTACCATGACGACCAATTTGACTTCGGCACGACTTTAGGTCGCTTAATTTAAGCATAGCGGGCTAGGAATTCACACAGACAAGCCTTGGGAATCCAGCTTTCAAGGGAGGCCTCTTCCAAGCCTCTCGGAGCTCGTGGGGCCGAACGGCGAGCGTCGAAGCACTCTGTTTCGCTCCAGTAGTAACCCTTTATTGACTAAATTGTAACATCACAACCTATGTGACTTTGGCAGGACTTTTTTGCGCCTACTTTTCAGCTACTGGGCTAAGATTTGAAACAAACGATCGGTGGGAATGCAGCTTTCAGGGGAGGCCTCTTCCAAGCCTCTCGGAGGTCATGGGGCCGAACGGCGACCGTCAAAGCACTCGGTTTCGCTCCAGCAGTAGGCCTTTATTGACTAAATTGTAACATGACAACCTATGTGACTTTGGCAGGACTTTTTAGCGCTTACTTTTGAGCTAGTTGGCTAAGATTTGAAACAAACGATCGGTGGGATTCCAGATTTCAGGGGAGGCCTCCCCCGAGTCTCTGGATGGCTGTGGGGCCGAACGGCGAGCGTCAAAGCACTCGGTTTCTCTCCAGTCGTAGGCCTTTAATGACGAAATTGTAACATGACGAACTTTGTGATTTTGGCAGGACTTTTTAGCGCCTACTTTTCAGCTACTGGGCTAAGATTTAAAACAAACGATCGGTGGGAATCCAGCTTTCAGGGGGGGCCTCTTCCAAGTCTCTTGGAGGTCGTGGGGCCAAACGGCGAGCGTCAAAGCACTCGGTTTCGCTCCAGTAGTAGGCCTTTATTGACTAAATTGTAACATGACGACCTATGTGATTTTGGCAGGACTTTTTAGCGCTTACGTTTGAGCTAGTGGGCTAAGATTTAAAACAAACGATCGGTGGGAATCCAGCTTTCAGGGGAGGCCTACCCCGAGTCTCTGGACTGCTGTGGGGCCGAGCGGCGACCGTTAAAGCACTCAGTTTCGCTCGAGTACCATGACGACCGATTTGACTTCAGCACGACTTTAGGTCGCTTAATTTCAGCCTAGCGGGCTAGGAATTCACACAGACAAGCCTTGGGAATCCAGCTTTCAAGGGAGGCCTCTTCCAAGCCTCTCGGAGCTTGTGGGGCTGAACGGCGAGCGTCGAAGCACTCGGTTTCGCTCCAGTCGTAGGCCTTTAATGACTAAATTGTAACATGACGACCTATGTGACTTTGGCAAGACGTTTTAGTGCTTACTTTTGAGCTAGTGGGCTAAGATTTGAAACAAACGATCGGTGGGAATCCAGCTTTCAGGGGAGGCCTCCCCCGAGTCTCTGGAAAGCTGTGGGGCCGAACGACGAGCGTCAAAGCACTCGTTTTCGCTCCAGTAGTGGGCCTTTATTGACTAAATTGTAACATGACGACCTATGTGATTTTGGCAGGACTTTTTTGCGCCTACTTTTCAGCTACTGGGCTAAGATTTGAAACAAACGATCGGTGGGAATCCAGCTTTCAGGGGAGGCCTCCCCTGAGTCTCTGGACGGCTGTGGGGCCGAGCGGCGAGCGTTAAAGCACTCAGTTTCGGTCCAGTAATAGGCCTTTATTGACTAAATTGTAACATGACGACCTATGTGATTTTGGCAGGACTTTTTAGCGCTTACGTTTGAGCTAGTGGGCTAAGATTTAAAACAAACGATCTGTGGGAATCCAGCTTTCAGGGGAGGCCTACCCCGAGTCTCTGGACTGCTGTGGGGCCGAGCGGCGACCGTTAAAGCACTCAGTTTCGCTCGAGTAGCATGAAGACCGATTTGACTTCGGCACGACTTTAGGTCACTTAATTTCAGCCTAGCGGGCTAGGAATTCACACAGACAAGCCTTGGGAATCCAGCTTTCAAGGGAGGCCTCTTCCAAGCCTCTCGGAGCTTGTGGGGCTGAACGGCGATCGTCGAAGCACTCGGTTTCGCTCCAGTCGTAGGCCTTTAATGACTAAATTGTAACTTGACGACCTATGTGACTTTGGCAAGACTTTTTAGCGCTTACTTTTGAGCTGGTGGGCTAAGATTTGAAACAAACGATCGGTGGGAATCCAGCTTTCAGGGGAGGCCTCTTCCAAGCCACTCGGACGTCGTGGGGCCGAACGGCGAGCGTCAAAGCACTCTGTTTCGCTCCAGTAGTAGGCCTTTATTGACTAAATTGTAACATGACGACCTATGTGATTTTGGCAGGACTTTTTTGCGCCTACTTTTCAGCTACTGGGCTAAGATTTGAAACAAACGATCGGTGGGAATCCAGCTTTCAGGGGAGGCCTCCCCTGAATCTCTGGACGGCTGTGGGGCCGAGCGGCGAGCGTTAAAGCACTCAGTTTCGGTCCAGTAATAGGCCTTTATTGACTAAATTGTAACATGACGACCTATGTGATTTTGGCAGGACTTTTTAGCGCTTACGTCTGAGCTAGTGCGCTAAGATTTGAAACAAACGATGGGTGGGAATCCAGCTTTCAGGTTAGTCCTCCCCCGAGTCTCTGGACGGCTGTGCGGCCGAGCGGCGACCGTTAAAGCACTCAGTTTCGCTCGAGTACCATGACGACCAATTTGACTTCGGCACGACTTTAGGTCGCTTAATTTAAGCCTAGCGGGCTAGGAATTCACACAGACAAGCCTTGGGAATCCAGCTTTCAAGGGAGGCCTCTTCCAAGCCTCTCGGAGCTCGTGGGGCCGAACGGCGAGCGTCGAAGCACTCTGTTTCGCTCCAGTAGTAACCCTTTATTGACTAAATTGTAACATCACAACCTATGTGACTTTGGCAGGACATTTTAGCGCTTACTTCTGACCTAGTGTGCTAAGATTTGAAATAAACGATCGGTGGGAAACCAGCTTTCAGGGGAGTCCTCCCCCGAGTCTCTGGACGGCTGTGGGGCCGAGCGGCGAGCGTTAAAGCACTCAGTTTCGCTCGAGTACCATGACGACCGATTTGACTTCGGCAAGACTTTTTAGCGCTCACTTTAGAGCTAGTGGGCTAAGATTTGAAACAAAAGATCGGTGGGAATACAGCTTTCAGGGGAGGCCTCCCCCGAGTCTCTGGACAGCTGTGGGGCCGAACGGCGAGCGTCAAAGCACTTGGTTTCTCTCCAGTAGTCGGCCTTTATTGACTAAATTGTAACATGACGACCTATGTGACTTTGGCAGGACATTTTAGCGCCTAGTTTTGAGCTAGTGGGCTAGGATTTGAAACAAACGATCGGTGGGAATCCAGCTTTCAGGGGAGACCTCCCCCGAGTCTCTGGACGGCTGTGGGGCCGAGCGGCGAGCGTTAAAGCACTCAGTTTCGGTCCAGTAGGAGGCCTTTATTGACTAAATTGTAACATGACGACCTATGTGATTTTGGCAGGACTTTTTAGCGCCTACTTTTCAGCTACTGGGCGAAGATTTGAAACAAACGATCGGTGGGAATCCAGCTTTCAGGGGAGGCCTCTGCCAAGCCTCTCGGAGTTTCGTGGGCCCGAACGGCAAGCGTCAAAGCACTCGGTTTCGCTCCAGTTGGAGGCCTTTATTGACTAAATTGTAACATGACAACCTATGTGACTTTGGCAGGACATTTTAGCGCTTACTTATGAGCTAGTGCGCTAAGATTTGAAACAAACGATCGGTGGGAATCCAGCTTTCAGGGGAGGCCTTCCCCGAGTCTCTGGACGGCGTTCGGGCCGAACGGCGAGCGTCAAAGCACTCGGTTTCTCTCCAGTCGTAGGCCTTTAATGACGAAATTGTAACATGACGAACTTTGTGATTTTGGCAGGACTTTTTAGCGCCTACTTTTCAGCTACTGGGCTAAGATTTAAAACAAACGATCGGTGGGAATCCAGCTTTCAGGGGGGGCCTCTTCCAATTCTCTTGGAGGTCGTGGGGCCAAACGGCGAGCGTCAAAGCACTCTGTTTCGCTCCAGTAGTAGGCCTTTATTGACTAAATTGTAACATGACGACCTATGTGATTTTGGCAGGACTTTTTTGCGCCTACTTTTCAGCTACTGGGCTAAGATTTGAAACAAACGATCGGTGGGAATCCAGCTTTCAGGGGAGGCCTCCCCTGAGTCTCTGGACGGCTGTGGGGACGTGCGGCGAGCGTTAAAGCACTCAGTTTCGGTCCCGTAATAGGCCTTTATTGACTAAATTGTAACATGACGACCTATGTGATTTTGGCAGGACTTTTTAGCGCTTACGTTTGAGCTAGTGGGCTACGATTTAAAACAAACGATCGGTGGGAATCCAGCTTTCAGGGGAGGCCTACCCCGAGTCTCTGGACGGCTGTGGGGACGTGCGGCGAGCGTTAAAGCACTCAGTTCCGGTCCAGTAGTAGGCCTTTATTGACTAAATTGTAACATGACGACCTATGTGATTTTGGCAGGACTTTTTAGCGCCTACTTTTCAGTTACTGGGCGAAGATTTGAAACAAACGATCGGTGGGAATCCAGCTTTCAGGGGAGGCCTCTTCCAAGCCTCTCGGAGGTCGTGGGCCCGAACGGCGAGCGTCAAAGTACTCTGTTTCGCTCCAGTAGTAGGCCTTTATTGACTAAATTGTAACATGACAACCTATGTGACTTTGGCAGGACTTTTTAGCGCTTACTTTTGACCTAGTGCGCTAAGATTTGAAACAACCGATCGGTGGGAATCCAGCTTTCAGGGGAGGCCTCTTCCAAGCCTCTCGGAGGTCGTGTGCCTGAACGGCGAGCGTCAAAGCACTCGGTTTCGCTCCAGTCGTCGGCCTTTATTGACTAAATTGTAACATGACAACCTATGTGACTTTGGCAGGACTTTTTAGCGCTTACTTTTGACCTAGTGCGCTAAGATTTGAAACAAACGATCGCTGGGAATCCAGCTTTCAGGGGAGGCCTCCCCCGAGTCTCTGGACGGCTGTGGGGGCGAACGGCGAGCGTCAAAGCACTCGGTTTCTCTCCAGTAGTTGGCCTTTATTGACTAAATTGTAACATGACGACCTATGTGATTTTGGCAGGACTTTTTAGCTCCTACTTTTCAGCTACTGGGCGAAGATTTGAAACAAACGATCGGTGGGAATCCAGCTTTCAGGGGAGGCCTCTTCCAAGCCTCTCGGAGGTCGTGGGGCCGAACGGCGAGCGTCAAAGCACTCGTTTTCGATCCAGTAGTAGGCCTTTATTGACTAAATTGTAACATGACGACCTATGTGACTTTGACATGACTTTTTAGCGTCTACTTTTGAGCTCGTGGGCTAAGATTTGAAACAAACGATCGGTGGGAATCCAGCTTTCAGGGGACGCCTCCCTCGAGTCTCTGGACGGCTGTGGGGCAGAGTGGCGAGCGTTAAAGCACTCAGTTTTGGTCCAGTAGTCGGCCTTTATTGACTAAATTGTAACATGACGACCTATGTGATTTTGGCAGGACTTTTTAGCGCTTACTTTTGAGCTAGTGGGCTAAGATTTGAAACACATTATCGGTGGGAATCCAGCTTTCAGGGTACGCCTCCCCCGAGTCTCTGGACGGCTGTGGGGCAGAGTGGCGAGCGTTAAAGCACTCAGTTTCGCTCGAGTACCATGACGACCGATTTGACTTTGGCACGACTTTAGGTCGCCTACTTTCTGCCTAGCGGGCTAGGAATTTACACAGACAAGCCTTGGGAATCCAGCTTTCAGGGGAGGCCTCTTCCAAGCCTCTCGGAGGTCGTGTGCCCGAACGGCGAGCGTCAAAGCACTCGGTTTCGCTGCAGTCGTCGGCCTTTATTGACTAAATTGTAACATGACAACCTATGTGACTTTGGCAGGACTTTTTAGCGCTTACTTTTGACCTAGTGCGCTAAGATTTGAAACATACGATCGGTGGGAATACAGCTTTCAGGGGAGGCCTCCCCCGAGTCTCTGGAAGGCTGTGGGGCAGAGTGGCGAGCGTTAAAGCACTCCGTTCCGGTCCAGTAGTAGGCCTTTATTGACTAAATTGTAACATGACGACCTATGTGATTTTGGCAGGACTTTTTAGCGCCTACTTTTCAGTTACTGGGCGAAGATTTGAAACAAACGATCGGTGGGAATCCAGCTTTCAGGGGAGGCCTCTTCGAAGCCTCTCGGAGGTCGTGGGCCCGAACGGCGAGCGTCAAAGTACTCTGTTTCGCTCCAGTAGTAGGCCTTTATTGACTAAATTGTAACATGACAACCTATGTTACTTTGGCAGGACTTTTTAGCGCTTACTTTTGACCTAGTGCGCTAAGATTTGAAACAAACGATCGGTGGGAATCCAGCTTTCAGGGGAGGCCTCCCCCGAGGCTCTGGACAGCTGTGGGGCCGAACGGCGAGCGTCAAAACACTCGGTTTCTCTCCAGTAGTAGGCCTTTATTGACTAAATTGTAACGTGACGACCTGTGACTTTGGCAGGACTTTTTAGCGCCTACTTTTGAGCTAGTGGGCTAAGATTTGAAACAAACGATCGGTGGGAATCCAGCTTTCAGGGGAGGCCTCTTCCAAGCATCTCGGAGGTCGTGGGGCCGAACGGCGACCGTCAAAGCACTCGTTTTTGCTCCAGTAGTAGGCCTTTATTGACTAAATTGTAACATGACGACCTATGTGACTTTGGCATGACTTTTTAGCGCCTACTTTTGAGCAAGTGGGCTAAGATTTGGAACAAACGATCGGTGGGAATCCAGCTTTCAGGGTACGCCTCCCCCGAGTCTCTGGACGGCTGTGGGGCAGAGTGGCGAGCGTTAAAGCACTCAGTTTCGCTCGAGTACCATGACGACCGATTTGACTTCGGCACGACTTTAGGTCGCCTAATTTCTGCCTAGCGGGCTAGGAATTTACACAGACAAGCCTTGGGAATCCAGCTTTCAGGGGACGCCTCTTCCAAGCCTCTCGGAGCTCGTGAGGCCGAACGGCGAGCGTCGAAGCACTCTGTTTCGCTCCAGTAGTAACCCTTTATTGACTAAATTGTAACATCACAACCTATGTGACTTTGGCAGGACTTTTTTGCGCCTACTTTTCAGCTACTGGGCTAAGATTTGAAACAAACGATCGGTGGGAATGCAGCTTTAAGGGGAGGCCTCTTCCAAGCCTCTCGGAGGTCATGGGGCCGAACGGCGACCGTCAAAGCACTCGGTTTCGCTCCAGCAGTAGGCCTTTATTGACTAAATTGTAACATGACAACCTATGTGACTTTGGCAGGACTTTTTAGCGCTTACTTTTGAGCTAGTTGGCTAAGATTTGAAACAAACGATCGGTGGGATTCCAGATTTCAGGGGAGGCCTCCCCCGAGTCTCTGGATGGCTGTGGGGCCGAACGGCGAGCGTCAAAGCACTCGGTTTCTCTCCAGTCGTAGGCCTTTAATGACGAAATTGTAACATGACGAACTTTGTGATTTTGGCAGGACATTTTAGCGCCTACTTTTCAGCTACTGGGCTAAGATTTAAAACAAACGATCGGTGGGAATCCAGCTTTCAGGGGGGGCCTCTTCCAAGTCTCTTGGAGGTCGTGGGGCCAAACGGCGAGCGTCAAAGCACTCGGTTTCGCTCCAGTAGTAGGCCTTTATTGACTAAATTGTAACATGACGACCTATGTGATTTTGGCAGGACTTTTTTGCGCCTACTTTTCAGCTACTGGGCTAAGATTTGAAACAAACGATCGGTGGGAATCCAGCTTTCAGGGGAGGCCTCCCCTGAATCTCTGGACGGCTGTGGGGCCGAGCGGCGAGCGTTAAAGCACTCAGTTTCGGTCCAGTAATAGGCCTGTATTGACTAAATTGTAACATGACGACCTATGTGATTTTGGCAGGACTTTTTAGCGCTTACGTTTGAGCTAGTGCGCTAAGATTTGAAACAAACGATGGGTGGGAATCCAGCTTTCAGGTTAGTCCTCCCCTGAGTCTCTGGACGGCTGTGCGGCTGAGCGGCGACCGTTAAAGCACTCAGTTTCGCTCGAGTACCATGACGACCAATTTGACTTCGGCACGACTTTAGGTCGCTTAATTTAAGCATAGCGGGCTAGGAATTCACACAGACAAGCCTTGGGAATCCAGCTTTCAAGGGAGGCCTCTTCCAAGCCTCTCGGAGCTCGTGGGGCCGAACGGCGAGCGTCGAAGCACTCTGTTTCGCTCCAGTAGTAACCCATTATTGACTAAATTGTAACATCACAACCTATGTGACTTTGGCAGGACTTTTTTGCGCCTACTTTTCAGCTACTGGGCTAAGATTTGAAACAAACGATCGGTGGGAATGCAGCTTTCAGGGGAGGCCTCTTCCAAGCCTCTCGGAGGTCATGGGGCCGAACGGCGACCGTCAAAGCACTCGGTTTCGCTCCAGCAGTAGGCCTTTATTGACTAAATTGTAACATGACAACCTATGTGACTTTGGCAGGACTTTTTAGCGCTTACTTTTGAGCTAGTTGGCTAAGATTTGAAACAAACGATCGGTGGGATTCCAGATTTCAGGGGAGGCCTCCCCCGAGTCTCTGGATGGCTGTGGGGCCGAACGGCGAGCGTCAAAGCACTCGGTTTCTCTCCAGTCGTAGGCCTTTAATGACGAAATTGTAACATGACGAACTTTGTGATTTTGGCAGGACTTTTTAGCGCCTACTTTTCAGCTACTGGGCTAAGATTTAAAACAAACGATCAAGCCTTGGGAATCCAGCTTTCAGGGGACGCCTCTTCCAAGCCTCTCGGAGCTCGTGAGGCCGAACGGCGAGCGTCGAAGCACTCTGTTTCGCTCCAGTAGTAACCCTTTATTGACTAAATTGTAACATCACAACCTATGTGACTTTGGCAGGACTTTTTTGCGCCTACTTTTCAGCTACTGGGCTAAGATTTGAAACAAACGATCGGTGGGAATGCAGCTTTAAGGGGAGGCCTCTTCCAAGCCTCTCGGAGGTCATGGGGCCGAACGGCGACCGTCAAAGCACTCGGTTTCGCTCCAGCAGTAGGCCTTTATTGACTAAATTGTAACATGACAACCTATGTGACTTTGGCAGGACTTTTTAGCGCTTACTTTTGAGCTAGTTGGCTAAGATTTGAAACAAACGATCGGTGGGATTCCAGATTTCAGGGGAGGCCTCCCCCGAGTCTCTGGATGGCTGTGGGGCCGAACGGCGAGCGTCAAAGCACTCGGTTTCTCTCCAGTCGTAGGCCTTTAATGACGAAATTGTAACATGACGAACTTTGTGATTTTGGCAGGACATTTTAGCGCCTACTTTTCAGCTACTGGGCTAAGATTTAAAACAAACGATCGGTGGGAATCCAGCTTTCAGGGGGGGCCTCTTCCAAGTCTCTTGGAGGTCGTGGGGCCAAACGGCGAGCGTCAAAGCACTCGGTTTCGCTCCAGTAGTAGGCCTTTATTGACTAAATTGTAACATGACGACCTATGTGATTTTGGCAGGACTTTTTTGCGCCTACTTTTCAGCTACTGGGCTAAGATTTGAAACAAACGATCGGTGGGAATCCAGCTTTCAGGGGAGGCCTCCCCTGAATCTCTGGACGGCTGTGGGGCCGAGCGGCGAGCGTTAAAGCACTCAGTTTCGGTCCAGTAATAGGCCTGTATTGACTAAATTGTAACATGACGACCTATGTGATTTTGGCAGGACTTTTTAGCGCTTACGTTTGAGCTAGTGCGCTAAGATTTGAAACAAACGATGGGTGGGAATCCAGCTTTCAGGTTAGTCCTCCCCTGAGTCTCTGGACGGCTGTGCGGCTGAGCGGCGACCGTTAAAGCACTCAGTTTCGCTCGAGTACCATGACGACCAATTTGACTTCGGCACGACTTTAGGTCGCTTAATTTAAGCATAGCGGGCTAGGAATTCACACAGACAAGCCTTGGGAATCCAGCTTTCAAGGGAGGCCTCTTCCAAGCCTCTCGGAGCTCGTGGGGCCGAACGGCGAGCGTCGAAGCACTCTGTTTCGCTCCAGTAGTAACCCTTTATTGACTAAATTGTAACATCACAACCTATGTGACTTTGGCAGGACTTTTTTGCGCCTACTTTTCAGCTACTGGACTAAGATTTGAAACAAACGATCGGTGGGAATGCAGCTTTCAGGGGAGGCCTCTTCCAAGCCTCTCGGAGGTCATGGGGCCGAACGGCGACCGTCAAAGCACTCGGTTTCGCTCCAGCAGTAGGCCTTTATTGACTAAATTGTAACATGACAACCTATGTGACTTTGGCAGGACTTTTTAGCGCTTACTTTTGAGCTAGTTGGCTAAGATTTGAAACAAACGATCGGTGGGATTCCAGATTTCAGGGGAGGCCTCCCCCGAGTCTCTGGATGGCTGTGGGGCCGAACGGCGAGCGTCAAAGCACTCGGTTTCTCTCCAGTCGTAGGCCTTTAATGACGAAATTGTAACATGACGAACTTTGTGATTTTGGCAGGACTTTTTAGCGCCTACTTTTCAGCTACTGGGCTAAGATTTAAAACAAACGATCGGTGGGAATCCAGCTTTCAGGGGGGGCCTCTTCCAAGTCTCTTGGAGGTCGTGGGGCCAAACGGCGAGCGTCAAAGCACTCGGTTTCGCTCCAGTAGTAGGCCTTTATTGACTAAATTGTAACATGACGACCTATGTGATTTTGGCAGGACTTTTTAGCGCTTACGTTTGAGCTAGTGGGCTAAGATTTAAAACAAACGATCGGTGGGAATCCAGCTTTCAGGGGAGGCCTACCCCGAGTCTCTGGACTGCTGTGGGGCCGAGCGGCGACCGTTAAAGCACTCAGTTTCGCTCGAGTACCATGACGACCGATTTGACTTCAGCACGACTTTAGGTCGCTTAATTTCAGCCTAGCGGGCTAGGAATTCACACAGACAAGCCTTGGGAATCCTGCTTTCAAGGGAGGCCTCTTCCAAGCCTCTCGGAGCTTGTGGGGCTGAACGGCGAGCGTCGAAGCACTCGGTTTCGCTCCAGTCGTAGGCCTTTAATGACTAAATTGTAACATGACGACCTATGTGACTTTGGCAAGACGTTTTAGTGCTTACTTTTGAGCTAGTGGGCTAAGATTTGAAACAAACGATCGGTGGGAATCCAGCTTTCAGGGGAGGCCTCCCCCGAGTCTCTGGAAAGCTGTGGGGCCGAACGACGAGCGTCAAAGCACTCGTTTTCGCTCCAGTAGTGGGCCTTTATTGACTAAATTGTAACATGACGACCTATGTGACTTTGGCAGGACTTTTTAGCGCCTGCTTTTCAGCTACTGGGCTAAGATTTGAAACAAACGATCGGTGGGAATCCAGCTTTCAGGGGATGCCTCCCCCGAGTCTCTGGACGGCTGTGGGGCAGAGTGGCAAGCGTTAAAGCACTCAGTTTCGGTCCAGTAGTAGGCCTTTATTGACTAAATTGTAACATGACGACCTATGTGATTTTGGCAGGACTTTTTAGCGCTTAATTTTGAGCTAGTGGGCTAAGATTTGAAACACATTATCGGTGGGAATCCAGCTTTCAGGGAAGTCCTCCCCCGAGTCTCTGGACGGCTGTGGGGCCGAGCGGCGAGCGTTAAAGCACTCAGTTTCGCTCGAGTACCATGAAGACCGATTTGACTTCGGCACGACTTTAGGTCGCTTAATTTCAGCCTAACGGGCTAGGAATTCACACAGAAAATCCTTGGGAATCCAGCTTTCAGGGGAGGCCTCCCGCGAGTCTCTGGACAGCTGTGGGGTCGAACGGCGAGCGTCAAAGCACTCGGTTTCGGTCCAGTAGTAGGCCTTTATTGACTAAATTGTAACATGACGACCTACGTGATTTTGGCAGGACTTTTTAGCGCTTACTTTTGAGCTAGTGGGCTAAGATTTGAAACAATTTATCGGTGGGAATCCAGCTTTCAGGGGAGTCCTCCCCCGAGTCTCTGGACGGCTGTGGGGCCGAGCAGCGACCGTTAAAGCACTCAGTTTCGCTCGAGTACCATGGCGACCGATTTGACTTCGGCACGACTTTAGGTCGCTTAATTTCAGCCTAGCGGGCTAGGAATTCACACAGACAATCCTTGGGAATCCAGCTCTCAGGGGAGGCCACTTCCAAGCCTCTCAGAGGTTGTGGGGCCTAACGGCGAGCGTCAAAGCACTCGGTTTCGCTCCAGTAGTAGACCTTTATTGACTAAATTGTAACATGACAACCGATGTGACTTTGGCAGGACTTTTTTGCGCCTACTTTTTAGCTACTGGGCTAAGATTTGAAACAAACGATCGGTGGGAATCCAGCTTTCAGGGGAGGCCTCTTCCGAGCCTCTCGGAGGTCGTGGGGTCGAGCGGCGAGCGTTAAAGCACTCAGTTTCGCTCGAGTACCATGACGACCGATTTGACTTCGGCACGACTTTAGGTCGCCTAATTTCTGCCTAGCGGGCTAGGAATTTACACAGACAAGCCTTGGGAATCCAGCTTTCAGGGGAGGCCACTTCCAAGCCTCTCAGAGGTTGTGGGGCCTAACGACGAGCGTCAAAGCACTCGTTTTCGTTCCAGTGGTAGGCCTTTGACTAAATTGTAACATGACGACCTATGTGACTTATGCATGACTTTTTAGCGCCTACTTTTGAGCTAGGGGGCTAAGATTTGAAACAAACAGTCGGTGGGAATCCAGCTTTCAGGGGACGCCTCTCCCGAGTCTCTGGACGGCTGTGGGGCAGAGTGGTGAGCGTTAAAGCACTCAGTTTCGGTCCAGTAGTAGGCCTTTATTGACTAAATTGTAACATGACGACCTATGTGATTTTGGCAGGACTTTTTAGCGCTTACTTTTGAGCTAGTGGGCTAAGATTTGAAACACATTATCGGTGGGAATTCAGCTTTCAGGGGAGTCCTCCCCCGAGTCTCTGGACGGCTGTGGGGCTGAGCGGCGAGCGTTAAAGCACTCAGTTTCGCTCGAGTACCATGACGACCTATTTGACTTCGGCACGTCTTTAGGTCGCTTAATTTCAGCCTAACGGGGTAGGAATTCACACAGACAATCCTTGGGAATCCAGCTTTCAGGGGAGGCCTCCCGCGAGTCTCTGGACAGCTGTGGGGTCGAACGGCGAGCGTCAAAGCACTCGGTTTCTCTCCAGTAGTAGGCCTTTATTGACTAAATTGTAACATGACGACCTATGTGATTTTGGCAGGACTTTTTAGCGCTTACCTTTGAGCTAGTGGGCTAAGATTTGAAACAAACAGTCGGTGGGAATCCAGCTTTCAGGGGAGGCCTCTTCCGAGCCTCTCGGAGGTCGTGGGGTCGAGCGGCGAGCGTTAAAGCACTCAATTTCGCTCGAGTACCATGACGACCGATTTGACTTCGGCACGACTTTAGGTCGCCTAATTTCTGCCTAGCGGGCTAGGAATTTACACAGACAAGCGTTGGGAATCCAGCTTTCAGGAGAGGCCACTTCCAAGCCTCTCAGAGGTTGTGGGGCCTAACGGCGAGCGTCAAAGCACTCGGTTTCGGTCCAGTAGTAGGCCTTTATTGACTAAATTGTAACATGACGACCTATGTGACTTTGGCAGGACGTTTTTGCGCCTACTTTTCAGCTACTGGGCTAAGATTTGAAACAAACGATCGGTGGGAATCCAGCTTTCAGGGGAGGCCTCCCCTGAGTCTCTGGACGGCTGTGGGGCCGAGCGGCGAGCATTAAAGCACTCAGTGTCGGTCCAGTAGGATGCCTTTATTGACTAAATTGTAACATGACGACCTATGTGATTTTGGCAGGACTTTTTAGCGCTTACTTTTGAGCTAGTGGGCTAAGATTTGAAACACATTATCGGTGGGAATCCAGCTTTCAGGGAAGTCCTCCCCCGAGTCTCTGGACGGCTGTGGGGCCGAGCGGCGAGCGTTAAAGCACTCAGTTTCGCTCGAGTACCATGACGACCGATTTGACTTCGGCACGACTTTAGGTCGCTTAATTTCAGCCTAACGGGCTAGGAATTCACACAGAAAATCCTTGGGAATCCAGCTTTCAGGGGAGGCCTCCCGCGAGTCTCTGGACAGCTGTGGGGTCGAACGGCGAGCGTCAAAGCACTCGGTTTCGGTCCAGTAGTAGGCCTTTATTGACTAAATTGTAACATGACGACCTACGTGATTTTGGCAGGACTTTTTAGCGCTTACTTTTGAGCTAGTGGGCTAAGATTTGAAACAATTTATCGGTGGGAATCCAGCTTTCAGGGGAGTCCTCCCCCGAGTCTCTGGACGGCTGTGGGGCCGAGCGGCGACCGTTAAAGCACTCAGTTTCGCTCGAGTACCATGACGACCGATTTGACTTCGGCACGACTTTAGGTCGCTTAATTTCAGCCTAGCGGGCTAGGAATTCACACAGACAATCCTTGGGAATCCAGCTCTCAGGGGAGGCCACTTCCAAGCCTCTCAGAGGTTGTGGGGCCTAACGGCGAGCGTCAAAGCACTCGGTTTCGCTCCAGTAGTAGACCTTTATTGACTAAATTGTAACATGACAACCGATGTGACTTTGGCAGGACTTTTTTGCGCCTACTTTTTAGCTACTGGGCTAAGATTTGAAACAAACGATCGGTGGGAATCCAGCTTTCAGGGGAGGCCTCTTCCGAGCCTCTCGGAGGTCGTGGGGTCGAGCGGCGAGCGTTAAAGCACTCAGTTTCGCTCGAGTACCATGACGACCGATTTGACTTCGGCACGACTTTAGGTCGCCTAATTTCTGCCTAGTGGGCTAGGAATTTACACAGACAAGCCTTGGGAATCCAGCTTTCAGGGGAGGCCACTTCCAAGCCTCTCAGAGGTTGTGGGGCCTAACGACGAGCGTCAAAGCACTCGTTTTCGTTCCAGTAGTAGGCCTTTGACTAAATTGTAACATGACGACCTATGTGACTTTGGCAGGACTTTTTAGCGCCTGCTTTTAAGCTACTGGGCTAAGATTTGAAACAAACGATCGGTGGGAATCCAGCTTTCAGGGGATGCCTCCCCCGAGTCTCTGGACGGCTGTGGGGCAGAGTGGCAAGCGTTAAAGCACTCAGTTTCGGTCCAGTAGTAGGCCTTTATTGACTAAATTGTAACATGACGACCTATGTGATTTTGGCAGGACTTTTTAGCGCTTAATTTTGAGCTAGTGGGCTAAGATTTGAAACACATTATCGGTGGGAATCCAGCTTTCAGGGAAGTCCTCCCCCGAGTCTCTGGACGGCTGTGGGGCCGAGCGGCGAGCGTTAAAGCACTCAGTTTCGCTCGAGTACCATGACGACCGATTTGACTTCGGCACGACTTTAGGTCGCTTAATTTCAGCCTAACGGGCTAGGAATTCACACAGAAAATCCTTGGGAATCCAGCTTTCAGGGGAGGCCTCCCGCGAGTCTCTGGACAGCTGTGGGGTCGAACGGCGAGCGTCAAAGCACTCGGTTTCGGTCCAGTAGTAGGCCTTTATTGACTAAATTGTAACATGACGACCTACGTGATTTTGGCAGGACTTTTTAGCGCTTACTTTTGAGCTAGTGGGCTAAGATTTGAAACAATTTATCGGTGGGAATCCAGCTTTCAGGGGAGTCCTCCCCCGAGTCTCTGGACGGCTGTGGGGCCGAGCAGCGACCGTTAAAGCACTCAGTTTCGCTCGAGTACCATGGCGACCGATTTGACTTCGGCACGACTTTAGGTCGCTTAATTTCAGCCTAGCGGGCTAGGAATTCACACAGACAATCCTTGGGAATCCAGCTCTCAGGGGAGGCCACTTCCAAGCCTCTCAGAGGTTGTGGGGCCTAACGGCGAGCGTCAAAGCACTCGTTTTCGCTCCAGTAGTAGACCTTTATTGACTAAATTGTAACATGACAACCGATGTGACTTTGGCAGGACTTTTTTGCGCCTACTTTTTAGCTACTGGGCTAAGATTTGAAACAAACGATCGGTGGGAATCCAGCTTTCAGGGGAGGTCTCTTCCGAGCCTCTCGGAGGTCGTGGGGTCAAGCGGCGAGCGTTAAAGCACTCAGTTTCGCTCGAGTACCATGACGACCGATTTGACTTCGGCACGACTTTAGGTCGCCTAATTTCTGCCTAGCGGGCTAGGAATTTACACAGACAAGCCTTGGGAATCCAGCTTTCAGGGGAGGCCACTTCCAAGCCTCTCAGAGGTTGTGGGGCCTAACGACGAGCGTCAAAGCACTCGTTTTCGTTCCAGTGGTAGGCCTTTGACTAAATTGTAACATGACGACCTATGTGACTTTGGCATGACTTTTTAGCGCCTACTTTTGAGCTAGGGGGCTAAGATTTGAAACAAACAGTCGGTGGGAATCCAGCTTTCAGGGGACGCCTCTCCCGAGTCTCTGGACGGCTGTGGGGCAGAGTGGTGAGCGTTAAAGCACTCAGTTTCGGTCCAGTAGTAGGCCTTTATTGACTAAATTGTAACATGACGACCTATGTGATTTTGGCAGGACTTTTTAGCGCTTACTTTTGAGCTAGTGGGCTAAGATTTGAAACACATTATCGGTGGGAATTCAGCTTTCAGGGGAGTCCTCCCCCGAGTCTCTGGACGGCTGTGGGGCTGAGCGGCGAGCGTTAAAGCACTCAGTTTCGCTCGAGTACCATGACGACCTATTTGACTTCGGCACGTCTTTAGGTCGCTTAATTTCAGCCTAACGGGGTAGGAATTCACACAGACAATCCTTGGGAATCCAGCTTTCAGGGGAGGCCTCCCGCGAGTCTCTGGACAGCTGTGGGGTCGAACGGCGAGCGTCAAAGCACTCGGTTTCTCTCCAGTAGTAGGCCTTTATTGACTAAATTGTAACATGACGACCTATGTGATTTTGGCAGGACTTTTTAGCGCTTACCTTTGAGCTAGTGGGCTAAGATTTGAAACAAACAGTCGGTGGGAATCCAGCTTTCAGGGGAGGCCTCTTCCGAGCCTCTCGGAGGTCGTGGGGTCGAGCGGCGAGCGTTAAAGCACTCAATTTCGCTCGAGTACCATGACGACCGATTTGACTTCGGCACGACTTTAGGTCGCCTAATTTCTGCCTAGCGGGCTAGGAATTTACACAGACAAGCGTTGGGAATCCAGCTTTCAGGAGAGGCCACTTCCAAGCCTCTCAGAGGTTGTGGGGCCTAACGGCGAGCGTCAAAGCACTCGGTTTCGGTCCAGTAGTAGGCCTTTATTGACTAAATTGTAACATGACGACCTATGTGACTTTGGCAGGACGTTTTTGCGCCTACTTTTCAGCTACTGGGCTAAGATTTGAAACAAACGATCGGTGGGAATCCAGCTTTCAGGGGAGGCCTCCCCTGAGTCTCTGGACGGCTGTGGGGCCGAGCGGCGAGCATTAAAGCACTCAGTGTCGGTCCAGTAGGATGCCTTTATTGACTAAATTGTAACATGACGACCTATGTGATTTTGGCAGGACTTTTTAGCGCTTACTTTTGAGCTAGTGGGCTAAGATTTGAAACACATTATCGGTGGGAATCCAGCTTTCAGGGAAGTCCTCCCCCGAGTCTCTGGACGGCTGTGGGGCCGAGCGGCGAGCGTTAAAGCACTCAGTTTCGCTCGAGTACCATGACGACCGATTTGACTTCGGCACGACTTTAGGTCGCTTAATTTCAGCCTAACGGGCTAGGAATTCACACAGAAAATCCTTGGGAATCCAGCTTTCAGGGGAGGCCTCCCGCGAGTCTCTGGACAGCTGTGGGGTCGAACGGCGAGCGTCAAAGCACTCGGTTTCGGTCCAGTAGTAGGCCTTTATTGACTAAATTGTAACATGACGACCTACGTGATTTTGGCAGGACTTTTTAGCGCTTACCTTTTGAGCTAGTGGGCTAAGATTTGAAACAATTTATCGGTGGGAATCCAGCTTTCAGGGGAGTCCTCCCCCGAGTCTCTGGACGGCTGTGGGGCCGAGCGGCGACCGTTAAAGCACTCAGTTTCGCTCGAGTACCATGACGACCGATTTGACTTCGGCACGACTTTAGGTCGCTTAATTTCAGCCTAGCGGGCTAGGAATTCACACAGACAATCCTTGGGAATCCAGCTCTCAGGGGAGGCCACTTCCAAGCCTCTCAGAGGTTGTGGGGCCTAACGGCGAGCGTCAAAGCACTCGGTTTCGCTCCAGTAGTAGACCTTTATTGACTAAATTGTAACATGACAACCGATGTGACTTTGGCAGGACTTTTTTGCGCCTACTTTTTAGCTACTGGGCTAAGATTTGAAACAAACGATCGGTGGGAATCCAGCTTTCAGGGGAGGCCTCTTCCGAGCCTCTCGGAGGTCGTGGGGTCGAGCGGCGAGCGTTAAAGCACTCAGTTTCGCTCGAGTACCATGACGACCGATTTGACTTCGGCACGACTTTAGGTCGCCTAATTTCTGCCTAGCGGGCTAGGAATTTACACAGACAAGCCTTGGGAATCCAGCTTTCAGGGGAGGCCACTTCCAAGCCTCTCAGAGGTTGTGGGGCCTAACGACGAGCGTCAAAGCACTCGTTTTCGTTCCAGTAGTAGGCCTTTGACTAAATTGTAACATGACGACCTATGTGACTTTGGCATGACTTTTTAGCGCCTACTTTTGAGCTAGGGGGCTAAGATTTGAAACAAACAGTCGGTGGGAATCCAGCTTTCAGGGGACGCCTCTCCCGAGTCTCTGGACGGCTGTGGGGCAGAGTGGTGAGCGTTAAAGCACTCAGTTTCGGTCCAGTAGTAGGCCTTTATTGACTAAATTGTAACATGACGACCTATGTGATTTTGGCAGGACTTTTTAGCGCTTACTTTTGAGCTAGTGGGCTAAGATTTGAAACACATTATCGGTGGGAATCCAGCTTTCAGGGGAGTCCTCCCCCGAGTCTCTGGACGGCTGTGGGGCTGAGCGGCGAGCGTTAAAGCACTCAGTTTCGCTCGAGTACCATGACGACCTATTTGACTTCGGCACGTCTTTAGGTCGCTTAATTTCAGCCTAACGGGGTAGGAATTCACACAGACAATCCTTGGGAATCCAGCTTTCAGGGGAGGCCTCCCGCGAGTCTCTGGACAGCTGTGGGGTCGAACGGCGAGCGTCAAAGCACTCGGTTTCTCTCCAGTAGTAGGCCTTTATTGACTAAATTGTAACATGACGACCTATGTGATTTTGGCAGGACTTTTTAGCGCTTACCTTTGAGCTAGTGGGCTAAGATTTGAAACAAACAGTCGGTGGGAATCCAGCTTTCAGGGGAGGCCTCTTCCGAGCCTCTCGGAGGTCGTGGGGTCGAGCGGCGAGCGTTAAAGCACTCAATTTCGCTCGAGTACCATGACGACCGATTTGACTTCGGCACGACTTTAGGTCGCCTAATTTCTGCCTAGCGGGCTAGGAATTTACACAGACAAGCGTTGGGAATCCAGCTTTCAGGAGAGGCCACTTCCAAGCCTCTCAGAGGTTGTGGGGCCTAACGGCGAGCGTCAAAGCACTCGGTTTCGGTCCAGTAGTAGGCCTTTATTGACTAAATTGTAACATGACGACCTATGTGACTTTGGCAGGACGTTTTTGCGCCTACTTTTCAGCTACTGGGCTAAGATTTGAAACAAACGATCGGTGGGAATCCAGCTTTCAGGGGAGGCCTCCCCTGAGTCTCTGGACGGCTGTGGGGCCGAGCGGCGAGCATTAAAGCACTCAGTGTCGGTCCAGTAGGATGCCTTTATTGACTAAATTGTAACATGACGACCTATGTGATTTTGGCAGGACTTTTTAGCGCTTACTTTTGAGCTAGTGGGCTAAGATTTGAAACACATTATCGGTGGGAATCCAGCTTTCAGGGAAGTCCTCCCCCGAGTCTCTGGACGGCTGTGGGGCCGAGCGGCGAGCGTTAAAGCACTCAGTTTCGCTCGAGTACCATGACGACCGATTTGACTTCGGCACGACTTTAGGTCGCTTAATTTCAGCCTAACGGGCTAGGAATTCACACAGACAATCCTTGGGAATCCAGCTTTCAGGGGAGGCCTCCCGCGAGTGTCTGGACAGCTGTGGGGTCGAACGGCGAGCGTCAAAGCACTCGGTTTCTCTCCAGTAGTAAGCCTTTATTGACTAAATTGTAACATGACGACCTATGTGATTTTGGCAGGACTTTTTAGCGCTTACTTTTGAGCTAGTGAGCTAAGATTTGAAACAAACGATCGGTGGGAATCCAGCTTTCAGGGGAGGCCTCCCGCGAGTCTCTGGACAGCTGTGGGGCTGAACAGCGAGCGTCAAGGCACTCGGATTCTCTCCAGTAGTTGGCCTTTATTGAGTAAATTGGAACATGACGACCTATGTGATTTTGGCAAGACTTTTTAGCGCTTACGTTTGAGCTAGTGGGCTAAGATTTAAAACAAACGATCAGTGGGAATCCAGCTTTAAGGGGAGGCCTCTTCCAAGCCTCTCAGAGGTCGTGGGGCCGAACGGCGTGCGTCAAAGCACTCAGTTTCGCTCCAGAAGTAGGCCTTTATTGACTAAATTGTAACATGACGACCGATGTGATTTTGGCAGGACTTTTTAGCGCTTACTTTTGAGCTAGTGAGCTAAGATTTGAAACAAACGATCGGTGGGAATCCAGCTTTCAGGGGAGGCCTCTTCCAAGCCTCTCGGAGGTCGTGGGCCCGAACGGCGAGCGTCAAAGCACTCGGTTTCTCTCCAGTAGTTGGCCTTTATTGAGTAAATTGTAACATGACGACCTATGTGATTTTGGCAGGACTTTTTAGCGCCTGCTTTTGAGCTACTGAGCTAAGATTTGAAACAAACGATCGGTGGGAATCCAGCTTTCAGGGGAGGCCTCCCCCGAGTCTCTGGACGGCTATGGGGCCGAGCGGCGAGCGTTAAAGCAATCGGTTTCTCTCCAGTAGTCGGCCTTTATTGACTAAATTGTAACATGACGACCTATGTGATTTTGGCAGGACTTTTTAGCGCCTACGTTTGACCTAGTGGGCTAAGATTTGAAACAAACGATCGGTGGGAATCCAGCTTTCAGGGAAGTCCTCCCCCGAGTCTCTGGACGGCTGCGGGGCCGAGCGGCGAGCGTTAAAGCACTCCGTTTCGCTCAAGTACCATGACGACCGATTTGACTTCGGCACGACTTTAGGTCGCTTAATTTCAGCCTAACGGGCTAGGAATTCACACAGACAATCCTTGGGAATCCAGCTTTCAGGGGAGGCCTCCCGCGAGTCTCTGGACAGCTGTGGGGTCGAACGGCGAGCGTCAAAGCACTCGGTTTCTCTCCAGTAGTAGGCCTTTATTGACTAAATTGTAACATGACGACCTATGTGATTTTGGCAGGACGTTTTAGCGCTTACTTTTGAGCGAGTGAGCTAAGATTTGAATCAAACGATCGGTGTGAATCCAGCTTTCAGGGGAGGCCTCCCGCGAGTCTCTGGACGGCTGTGGGGCCGAACGGCGAGCGTCAAGGCACTCGGATTCTCTCCAGTAGTTGGCCTTTATTGAGTAAATTGGAACATGACGACCTATGTGATTTTGGCAGGACTTTTTAGCGCCTACTTTTCAGCTACTGGGCTAAGATTTGAAACAAACGATCGGTGGGAATCCAGCTTTTAGGGGAGGCCTCTTCCAAGCCTCTCGGAGGTCATGGGGCCGAACGGCGAGGGTCAAAGAACTCGGTTTCGCTCCAGTAGTAGGCCTTTATTGACTAAATTGTAACATGACAACCATTGTGACTTTGGCAGGACGTTTTAGCGCTTACTTTTGAGCTAGTTGGCTCAGATTTGAAACACACGATCGTTGGGATTCCAGCTTTCAGGGGAGGCCTCCCCCGAGTCTCTGGATGGCTGTGGGGCCGAACGGCGAGCGTCAAAGCACTCGGTTTCTCTCCAGTCGTAGGGCTTTATTGACTAAATTGTAACATGACGACCTATGTGATTTTGGCAGGACTTTTTAGCGCTTACGTTTGAGCTAGTGGGCTAAGATTTAAAACAAACGATCGGTGGGAATCAAGCTTTCAGGGGAGACCTCCCCTGAGTCTCTGGACGGCTGTGGGGCATAGCGGCGAGCCTTAAAGCACTCAGTTTCGGTCCAGTAATAGGCCTTTATTGACTAAATTGTAACATGACGACCTATGTGATTTTGGCAGGACTTTTTAGTGCTTACGTTTGATCTCGTGGGCTAAGATTTAAAACAAACGATCGGTGGGAATCAAGCTTTCAGGGGAGATCTCCCCTGAGTCTCTGGACGGCTGTGGGGCTGAGCGGCGAGCCTTAAAGCACTCAGTTTCAGTCCAGTAATAGGCCTTTATTGACTAAATTGTAACATGACGACCTATGTGATTTTGGCAGGACTTTTTAGCGCTTACGTTTGAGCTAGTGGGCTAAGATTTAAAACAAACGATCGGTGGGAATCCAGCTTTCAGGGGAGGCCTCCCCCGAGTCTCTGGACTGCTGTGGGGCTGAGCGGCGACCGTTAAAGCACTCAGTTTCGCTCGAGTACCATGACGACCGATTTGACTTCGGCACGACTTTAGGTCGCTTAATTTCAGCTTAGCGGGCTAGGAATTCACACAGACGATCCTTGGGAATCCAGCTTTCAGGGGAGGCCACTTCCAAGCCTCTCAGAGGTCGTGGGGCCTATCGGCGAGCTTCAAAGCACTCGGTTTCGCTCCAGTAGTAGGCCTTTATTGACTAAATTGTAACATGACGACCTATGTGACTTTGGCAAGACTTTTTAGCGCTCACTTTTGAGCTAGTGGGCTAAAATTTGAAACAAACGATCGGTGGGAATACAGCTTTCAGGGGAGACCTCCCCCGAGTCTCTGGACAGCTGTGGGGCCGAACGCCGAGCGTCAAAGCACTTGGTTTCTCTCCAGTAGTAGGCCTTTATTGACTAAATTGTAACATGACGACCTATGTGACTTTGGCAGGACATTTTAGCGCCTAGTTTTGAGCTAGTGGGCTAAGATTTGAAACAAACGATCGGTGGGAATCCAGCTTTCAGGGGAAGCCTCCCCCAAGTCTCTGGACGGCTGTGGGGCCGAGCGGCGAGCGTTAAAGCACTCAGTTTCGGTCCAGTAGGAGGCCTTTATTGACTAAATTGTAACATGACGACCTATGTGACTTTGGCAGGACGTTTTAGCGCTTACTTTTGAGCTAGTTGGCTCAGATTTGAAACACACGATCGTTGGGATTCCAGCTTTCAGGGGAGGCCTCCCCCGAGTCTCTGGATGGCTGTGGGGCCGAACGGCGAGCGTCAAAGCACTCGGTTTCTCTCCAGTCGTAGGGCTTTATTGACTAAATTGTAACATGACGACCTATGTGATTTTGGCAGGACTTTTTAGTGCTTACGTTTGAGCTCGTGGGCTAAGATTTAAAACAAACGATCGGTGGGAATCAAGCTTTCAGGGGAGATCTCCCCTGAGTCTCTGGACGGCTGTGGGGCTGAGCGGCGAGCCTTAAAGCACTCAGTTTCAGTCCAGTAATAGGCCTTTATTGACTAAATTGTAACATGACGACCTATGTGATTTTGGCAGGACTTTTTAGCGCTTACGTTTGAGCTAGTGGGCTAAGATTTAAAACAAACGATCGGTGGGAATCCAGCTTTCAGGGGAGGCCTCCCCCGAGTCTCTGGACTGCTGTGGGGCTGAGCGGCGACCGTTAAAGCACTCAGTTTCGCTCGAGTACCATGACGACCGATTTGACTTCGGCACGACTTTAGGTCGCTTAATTTCAGCTTAGCGGGCTAGGAATTCACACAGACGATCCTTGGGAATCCAGCTTTCAGGGGAGGCCACTTCCAAGCCTCTCAGAGGTCGTGGGGCCTATCGGCGAGCTTCAAAGCACTCGGTTTTGCTCCAGTAGTAGGCCTTTATTGACTAAATTGTAACATGACGACCTATGTGACTTTGGCAAGACTTTTTAGCGCTCACTTTTGAGCTAGTGGGCTAAAATTTGAAACAAACGATCGGTGGGAATACAGCTTTCAGGGGAGACCTCCCCCGAGTCTCTGGACAGCTGTGGGGCCGAACGCCGAGCGTCAAAGCACTTGGTTTCTCTCCAGTAGTAGGCCTTTATTGACTAAATTGTAACATGACGACCTATGTGACTTTGGCAGGACATTTTAGCGCCTAGTTTTGAGCTAGTGGGCTAAGATTTGAAACAAACGATCGGTGGGAATCCAGCTTTCAGGGGAAGCCTCCCCCAAGTCTCTGGACGGCTGTGGGGCCGAGCGGCGAGCGTTAAAGCACTCAGTTTCGGTCCAGTAGGAGGCCTTTATTGACTAAATTGTAACATGACGACCTATGTGACTTTGGGAGAACATTTTAGCGCCTAGTTTTGAGCTAGTGGGCTAAGATTTGAAACAAACGATCGGTGGGAATCCAGCTTTCAGGGGAGGCCTCCCCCGAGTCTCTGGACGGCTGTGGGGCCAAACGGCGACCGTCAAAGCACTCGCTTTCTCTCCAGTAGTAGGCCTTTATTGAGTAAATTGTAACATGACGACCTATGTGATTTTGGCAGGACGTTTTAGCGCCTACTTTACAGCTACTGGGCTAAGATTTAAAACAAACGATCGGTGGGAATCCAGCTTTCAGGGGAGGCCTTTTCCAAGCCTCTCGGAGGTCATGGGGCCGAACGGCGAGCGTCAAAGCACTCGGTTTCGCTCCAGCAGTAGGCCTTTATTGACTAAATTGTAACATGACAACCTATGTGACTTTCGCAGGACTTTTTAGCGCTTACTTTACAGCTACTGGGCTAAGATTTAAAACAAACGATCGGTGGGAATCCAGCTTTCAGGGGAGGCCTCTTCCAGGTCTCTTGGAGGTCGTGGGGCCAAACGGCGAGCGTCAAAGCACTCGGTTTCGCTCCAGTAGTAGGTCTTTATTGACTAAATTGTAACATAACGACCTATGTGACTTTGGCAAGACTTTTTTGCGCCTACTTTTCAGCTACTGGGCTAAGATTTGAAACAAACGATCGGTGGGAATCCAGCTTTTAGGGAGGCCTCCCCCGAGTCTCTGGACGGCTGTGGGGCCGAGCGGCGAGCGTTAAAGCACTCAGTTTCGGTCCAGTAGGAGGCCTTTATTGGCTAAATTGTAACATGACGACCTATGTGATTTTGGCAGGACTTTTTAGCGCTTACTTTTGACCTAGTGCGCTAAGATTTGAAACAAACGATCGGTGGGAATCCAGCTTTCAGGGGAGTCCTCCCCCGAGTCTCTGGACGGCTGTGGGGCCGAGCGGCGAGCGTTAAAGCACTCAGTTTCGCTCGAGTACCATGACGACCGATTTGACTTCGGCACGACTTTAGGTCGCTTAATTTCTACCTAGCGGGCTAGGAATTTACACAAACAAGCCTTGGGAATCCAGCTTTCAGGGGAGTCCTCCCCCGAGTCTCTGGACGGCTGTGGGGCCGAGCGGCGAGCGTTAAAGCACTCAGTTTCGGTCCAGTAGGAGGCCTTTATTGAGTAAATTGTAACATGACGACCTATGTGATTTTGGCAGGACTTTTTAGCGCTTACTTTTGACCTAGTGCGCTAAGATTTGAAACACACGATCGGTGGGAATCCAGCTTTCAGGGGAGTCCTCCCCCGAGTCTCTGGACGGCTGTGGGGCCGAGCGGCGAGCGTTAAAGCACTCAGTTTCGCTCGAGTACCATGACGACCGATTTGACTTCGGCACGACTTTAGGTCGCTTAATTTCTACCTAGCGGGCTAGGAATTTACACAAACAAGCCTTGGGAATCCAGCTTTCAAGGGAGGCCTCTTCCAAGCCTCTCGGAGCTCGTGAGGCCGAACGGCGAGCGTCAAAGCACTCTGTTTCGCTCCAGTAGTAGGGTTTTATTGACTAAATTGTAACATGACGACCTATGTGACTTTGGCAGGACTTTTTAGCGCCTACTTTTCAGCTACTGGGCGAAGATTTGAAAAAAACGATCGGTGGGAATCCAGCTTTCAGGGGAGGCCTCTTCCAAACCTCTCGGAGGTCGTGGGGCCGAACGGCGAGCGTCAAAGCACTCTGTTTCGCTCCAGTAGGAGGCCTATATTGACTAAATTGTAACATGACAACCTATGTGACTTTGGCAGGACGTTTTAGCGCTTACTTTTGACCTAGTGCGCTAAGATTTGAATCAAACGATCGGTGGGAATCCAGCTTTCCGGGTAGTCCTCCCCCGAGTCTCTGGACGGCTGTGGGGCCGAGCGGCGAGCGTTAAAGCACTCAGTTTCGCTCGAGTACCATGACGACCGATTTGACTTCGGCACGACTTTAGGTCGCTTAATTTCAGCCTAGCGGGCTAGGAATTCACACAGACAATCCTTGGGAATCCAGCTTTCAGGGGAGGCCACTTCCAAGCCTCTCAGAGGTCATGGGGCCTATCGGCGAGCGTCAAAGCACTCTGTTTCGCTCCAGTAGTAGGCCTTTATTGACTAAATTGTAACATGACGACCTATGTGACTTTGGCAATACTTTTTAGCGCTTACTTTTGAGCTAGTGGGCTAAGATTTGAAACAAACGATCGGTGGGAATACAGCTTTGAGGGGAGGCCTACCCCGAGTCTCTGGACAGCTGTGGGGTCGAACGGCGAGCGTCAAAGCACTTGGTTTCTCTCCAGTAGTAGGCCTTTATTGACTAAATTGTAACATGACGACCTATGTGACTTTGGCAGGACATTTTAGCGCCTACTTTTGAGCTAGTGGGCTAAGATTGGAAACAAACGATCGGTGGGAATCCAGCTTTCAGGGGAAGCCTCACCCGAGTCTCTGGACGGCTGTGGGGCCGAGCAGCGAGCGTTAAAGCACTCAGTTTCGGTCCAGTAGGAGGCCTTTATTGAGTAAATTGTAACATGACGACCTATGTGATTTTGGCAGGACTTTTTAGCGCTTACTTTTGACCTAGTGCGCTAAGATTTGAAACAAACGATCGGTGGGAATCCAGCTTTCAGGGGAGTCCTCCCCCGAGTCTCTGGACGGCTGTGGGGCCGAGCGGCGAGCGTTAAAGCACTCAGTTTCGCTCGAGTACCATGACGACCGATTTGACTTCGGCACGACTTTAGGTCGCTTAATTTCTACCTAGCGGGCTAGGAATTTAAAAAAACAAGCCTTGGGAATCCAGCTTTCAAGGGACGCCTCTTCCAAGCCTCTCGGAGCTCGTGAGGCCGAATGGCGAGCGTCAAAGCACTATGTTTCGCTCCAGTAGTAGGGTTTTATTGACTAAATTGTAACATGACGACCTATGTGACTTTGGCAGGACTTTTTAGCGCCTACTTTTCAGCTACTGGGCGAAGATTTGAAACAAACGATCGGTGGGAATCCAGCTTTCAGGGGAAGCCTCACCCGAGTCTCTGGACGGCTGTGGGGCCGAGCGGCGAGCGTTAAAGCACTCAGTTTCGGTCCAGTAGGAGGCCTTTATTGAGTAAATTGTAACATGACGACCTATGTGATTTTGGCAGGACTTTTTAGCGCTTACTTTTGACCTAGTGCGCTAAGATTTGAAACAAACGATCGGTGGGAATCCAGCTTTCAGTGGAGTCCTCCCCCGAGTCTCTGGACGGCTGTGGGGCCGAGCGGCGAGGGTTAAAGCACTCAGTTTCGGTCCAGTAGGAGGCCTTTATTGAGTAAATTGTAACATGACGACCTATGTGATTTTGGCAGGACTTTTTAGCGCTTACTTTTGATCTAGTGCGCTAAGATTTGAAACACTCGATCGGTGGGAATCCAGCTTTCAGGGGAGTCCTCCCCCGAGTCTCTGGACGGCTGTGGGGCCGAGCGGCGAGCGTTAAAGCACTCAGTTTCGGTCCAGTAGGAGGCCTTTATTGAGTAAATTGTAACATGACGACCTATGTGATTTTGGCAGGACTTTTTAGCGCTTACTTTTGATCTAGTGCGCTAAGATTTGAAACACTCGATCGGTGGGAATCCAGCTTTCAGGGGAGTCCTCCCCCGAGTCTCTGGACGGCTGTGGGGCCGAGCGGCGAGCGTTAAAGCACTCAGTTTCGCTCGAGTACCATGACGACCGATTTGACTTCGGCACGACTTTAGGTCGCTTAATTTCTACCTAGCGGGCTAGGAATTTACACAAACAAGCCTTGGGAATCCAGCTTTCAAGGGACGCCTCTTCCAAGCCTCTCGGAGCTCGTGAGGCCGAACGGCGAGCGTCAAAGCACTATGTTTCGCTCCAGTAGTAGGGTTTTATTGACTAAATTGTAACATGACGACCTATGTGACTTTGGCAGGACTTTTTAGCGCCTACTTTTCAGCTACTGGGCGAAGATTTGAAACAAACGATCGGTGGGAATCCAGCTTTCAGGGGAAGCCTCACCCGAGTCTCTGGACGGCTGTGGGGCCGAGCGGCGAGCGTTAAAGCACTCAGTTTCGGTCCAGTAGGAGGCCTTTATTGAGTAAATTGTAACATGACGACCTATGTGACTTTGGCAGGACTTTTTAGCGCCTACTTTTCAGCTACTGGGCGAAGATTTGAAACAAACGATCGGTGGGAATCCAGCTTTCAGGGGAGGCCTCTTCCAAGCCTCTCGGAGGTCGTGGGGCCGAACGGCGAGCGTCAAAGCACTCGGTTTCGCTCCAGTAGGAGGCCTATATTGACTAAATTGTAACATGACAACCTATGTGACTTTGGCAGGACGTTTTAGCGCTTACTTTTGACCTAGTGCGCTAAGATTTGAAACAAACGATCGGTGGGAATCCAGCTTTCCGGGTAGTCCTCCCCCGAGTCTCTGGACGGCTGTGGGGCCGAGCGGCGAGCGTTAAAGCACTCAGTTTCGCTCGAGTACCATGACGACCGATTTGACTTCGGCACGACTTTAGGTCGCTTAATTTCAGCCTAGCAGGCTAGGAATTCACACAGACAATCCTTGGGAATCCAGCTTTCAGGGGAGGCCACTTCCAAGCCTCTCAGAGGTCGTGGGGCCTATCGGCGAGCGTCAAAGCACTCGGTTTCGCTCCAGTAGTAGGCCTTTATTGACTAAATTGTAACATGACGACCTATGTGACTTTGGCAAGACTTTTTAGCGCTTACTTTCGAGCTAGTGGGCTAAGATTTGAAACAAACGATCGGTGGGAATACAGCTTTCAGGGGAGGCCTCCCCCGAGTCTCTGGACAGCTGTGGGGCCGAACGGCGAGCGTCAAAGCACTTGGTTTCTCTCCAGTAGTAGGCCTTTATTGACTAAATTGTAACATGATGACCTATGTGACTTTGGCAGGACATTTTAGCGCCGAGTTTTGAGCTAGTGGGCTAAGATTGGAAACAAACGATCGGTGGGAATCCAGCTTTCAGGGGAAGCCTCACCCGAGTCTCTGGACGGCTGTGGGGCCGAGCGGCAAGCGTTAAAGCAGTCAGTTTCGGTCCAGTAGGAGGCCTTTATTGAGTAAATTGTAACATGACGACCTATGTGATTTTGGCAGGACTTTTTAGCGCTTACTTTTGACCTAGTGCGCTAAGATTTGAAACAAACGATCGGTGGGAATCCAGCTTTCAGGGGAGTCCTCCCCCGAGTCTCTGGACGGCTGTGGGGCCGAGCGGCGAGCGTTAAAGCACTCAGTTTCGCTCGAGTACCATGACGACCGATTTGACTTCGGCACGACTTTAGGTCGCTTAATTTCTACCTAGCGGGCTACGAATTTACACAAACAAGCCTTGGGAATCCAGCTTTCAAGGGAGTTCTCTTCCAAGCCTCTCGGAGCTCGTGAGGCCGAACGGCGAGCATCAAAGCACTCTGTTTCGCTCCAGTAGTAGGGTTTTATTGACTAAATTGTAACATGACGACCTATGTGACTTTGGCAGGACTTTTTAGCGCCTACTTTTCAGCTACTGGGCGAAGATTTGAAACAAACGATCGGTGGGAATCCAGCTTTCAGGGGAAGCCTCACCCGAGTCTCTGGACGGCTGTGGGGCCGAGCGGCGAGCGTTAAAGCACTCAGTTTCGGTCCAGTAGGAGGCCTTTATTGAGTAAATTGTAACATGACGACCTATGTGATTTTGGCAGGACTTGTTAGCGCTTACTTTTGACGTAGTGCGCTAAGATTTGAAACAAACGATCGGTGGGAATCCAGCTTTCAGGGGAGTCCTCCCCCGAGTCTCTGGACGGCTGTGGGGCCGAGCGGCTAGCGTTAAAGCACTCAGTTTCGGTCCAGTAGGAGGCCTTTATTGAGTAAATTGTAACATGACGACCTATGTGATTTTGGCAGGACTTTTTAGCGCTTACTTTTGATCTAGTGCGCTAAGATTTGAAACACACGATCGGTGGGAATCCAGCTTTCAGGGGAGTCCTCCCCCGAGTCTCTGGACGGCTGTGGGGCCGAGCGGCGAGCGTTAAAGCACTCAGTTTCGCTCGAGTACCATGACGACCGATTTGACTTCGGCACGACTTTAGGTCGCTTAATTTCTACCTAGCGGGCTAGGAATTTACACAAACAAGCCTTGGGAATCCAGCTTTCAAGGGAGTCCTCTTCCAAGCCTCTCGGAGCTCGTGAGGCCGAACGGCGAGCGTCAAAGCACTCTGTTTCGTTCCAGTAGTAGGGTTTTATTGACTAAATTGTAACATGACGACCTATGTGACTTTGGCAGGACCTTTTAGCGCCTACTTTTCAGCTACTGGGCGAAGATTTGAAACAAACGATCGGTGGGAATCCAGCTTTCAGGGGAGGCCTCTTCCAAGCCTCTCGGAGGTCGTGGGGCCGAACGGCGAGCGTCAAAGCACTCGGTTTCGCTCCAGTAGGAGGCCTATATTGACTAAATTGTAACATGACAACCTATGTGACTTTGGCAGGACGTTTTAGCGCTTACTTTTGACCTAGTGCGCTAAGATTTGAAACAAACGATCGGTGGGAATCCAGCTTTCCGGGTAGTCCTCCCCCGAGTCTCTGGACGGCTGTGGGGCCGAGCGGCGAGCGTTAAAGCACTCAGTTTCGCTCGAGTACCATGACGACCGATTTGACTTCGGCACGACTTTAGGTCGCTTAATTTCAGCCTAGCGGGCTAGGAATTCACACAGACAATCCTTGGGAATCCAGCTTTCAGGGGAGGCCACTTCCAAGCCTCTCAGAGGTCGTGGGGCCTATCGGCGAGCGTCAAAGCACTCGGTTTCGCTCCAGTAGTAGGCCTTTATTGACTAAATTGTAACATGACGACCTATGTGACTTTGGCAGGACCTTTTAGCGCCTACTTTTCAGCTACTGGGCGAAGATTTGAAACAAACGATCGGTGGGAATCCAGCTTTCAGGGGAGGCCTCTTCCAAGCCTCTCGGAGGTCGTGGGGCCGAACGGCGAGCGTCAAAGCACTCGGTTTCGCTCCAGTAGGAGGCCTATATTGACTAAATTGTAACATGACAACCTATGTGACTTTGGCAGGACGTTTTAGCGCTTACTTTTGACCTAGTGCGCTAAGATTTGAAACAAACGATCGGTGGGAATCCAGCTTTCCGGGTAGTCCTCCCCCGAGTCTCTGGACGGCTGTGGGGCCGAGCGGCGAGCGTTAAAGCACTCAGTTTCGCTCGAGTACCATGACGACCGATTTGACTTCGGCACGACTTTAGGTCGCTTAATTTCAGCCTAGCGGGCTAGGAATTCACACAGACAATCCTTGGGAATCCAGCTTTCAGGGGAGGCCACTTCCAAGCCTCTCAGAGGTCGTGGGGCCTATCGGCGAGCGTCAAAGCACTCGGTTTCGCTCCAGTAGTAGGCCTTTATTGACTAAATTGTAACATGACGACCTATGTGACTTTGGCAAGACTTTTTAGCGCTTACTTTTGAGCTAGTGGGCTAAGATTTGAAACAAACGATCGGTGGGAAGACACCTTTGAGGGGAGGCCTCCCCCGAGTCTCTGGACAGCTGTGGGGCCGAACGGCGAGCGTCAAAGCACTTGGTTTCTCTCCAGTAGTAGGCCTTTATTGACTAAATTGTAACATGACGACCTATGTGACTTTGGCAGGACATTTTAGCGCCTACTTTTGAGCTAGTGGGCTAAGATTGGAAACAAACGATCGGTGGGAATCCAGCTTTCAGGGGAAGCCTCACCCGAGTCTCTGGACGGCTGTGGGGCTGAGCAGCAAGCGTTAAAGCACTCAGTTTCGGTCCAGTAGGAGGCCTTTATTGAGTAAATTGTAACATGACGACCTATGTGACTTTGGCAGGACTTTTTAGCGCTTACTTTTGACCTAGTGCGCTAAGATTTGAAACAAACGATCGGTGGGAATCCAGCTTTCAGGGGAGTCCTCCCCCAAGTCTCTGGACGGCTGTGGGGCCGAGCGGCGAGCGTTAAAGCACTCAGTTTCGCTCGAGTACCATGACGACCGATTTGACTTCGGCACGACTTTAGGTCTCTTAATTTCTACCTAGCGGGCTAGGAATTTACACAAACAAGCCTTGGGAATCCAGCTTTCAAGGGATGCCTCTTCCAAGCCTCTCGGAGCTCGTGAGGCCGAACGGCGAGCGTCAAAGCACTATGTTTCGCTCCAGTAGTAGGGTTTTATTGACTAAATTGTAACATGACGACCTATGTGACTTTGGCAGGACTTTTTAGCGCCTACTTTTCAGCTACTGGGCGAAGATTTGAAACAAACGATCGGTGGGAATCCAGCTTTCAGGGGAAGCCTCACCCGAGTCTCTGGACGGCTGTGGGGCCGAGCGGCGAGCGTTAAAGCACTCAGTTTCGGTCCAGTAGGAGGCCTTTATTGAGTAAATTGTAACATGACGACCTATGTGACTTTGGCAGGACTTTTTAGCGCCTACTTTTCAGCTACTGGGCGAAGATTTGAAACAAACGATCGGTGGGAATCCAGCTTTCAGGGGAGGCCTCTTCCAAGCCTCTCGGAGGTCGTGGGGCCGAACGGCGAGCGTCAAAGCACTCGGTTTCGCTCCAGTAGGAGGCCTATATTGACTAAATTGTAACATGACAACCTATGTGACTTTGGCAGGACGTTTTAGCGCTTACTTTTGACCTAGTGCGCTAAGATTTGAAACAAACGATCGGTGGGAATCCAGCTTTCCGGGTAGTCCTCCCCCGAGTCTCTGGACGGCTGTGGGGCCGAGCGGCGAGCGTTAAAGCACTCAGTTTCGCTCGAGTACCATGACGACCGATTTGACTTCGGCACGACTTTAGGTCGCTTAATTTCAGCCTAGCAGGCTAGGAATTCACACAGACAATCCTTGGGAATCCAGCTTTCAGGGGAGGCCACTTCCAAGCCTCTCAGAGGTCGTGGGGCCTATCGGCGAGCGTCAAAGCACTCGGTTTCGCTCCAGTAGTAGGCCTTTATTGACTAAATTGTAACATGACGACCTATGTGACTTTGGCAAGACTTTTTAGCGCTTACTTTCGAGCTAGTGGGCTAAGATTTGAAACAAACGATCGGTGGGAATACAGCTTTCAGGGGAGGCCTCCCCCGAGTCTCTGGACAGCTGTGGGGCCGAACGGCGAGCGTCAAAGCACTTGGTTTCTCTCCAGTAGTAGGCCTTTATTGACTAAATTGTAACATGATGACCTATGTGACTTTGGCAGGACATTTTAGCGCCGAGTTTTGAGCTAGTGGGCTAAGATTGGAAACAAACGATCGGTGGGAATCCAGCTTTCAGGGGAAGCCTCACCCGAGTCTCTGGACGGCTGTGGGGCCGAGCGGCAAGCGTTAAAGCAGTCAGTTTCGGTCCAGTAGGAGGCCTTTATTGAGTAAATTGTAACATGACGACCTATGTGATTTTGGCAGGACTTTTTAGCGCTTACTTTTGACCTAGTGCGCTAAGATTTGAAACAAACGATCGGTGGGAATCCAGCTTTCAGGGGAGTCCTCCCCCGAGTCTCTGGACGGCTGTGGGGCCGAGCGGCGAGCGTTAAAGCACTCAGTTTCGCTCGAGTACCATGACGACCGATTTGACTTCGGCACGACTTTAGGTCGCTTAATTTCTACCTAGCGGGCTACGAATTTACACAAACAAGCCTTGGGAATCCAGCTTTCAAGGGAGTTCTCTTCCAAGCCTCTCGGAGCTCGTGAGGCCGAACGGCGAGCATCAAAGCACTCTGTTTCGCTCCAGTAGTAGGGTTTTATTGACTAAATTGTAACATGACGACCTATGTGACTTTGGCAGGACTTTTTAGCGCCTACTTTTCAGCTACTGGGCGAAGATTTGAAACAAACGATCGGTGGGAATCCAGCTTTCAGGGGAAGCCTCACCCGAGTCTCTGGACGGCTGTGGGGCCGAGCGGCGAGCGTTAAAGCACTCAGTTTCGGTCCAGTAGGAGGCCTTTATTGAGTAAATTGTAACATGACGACCTATGTGATTTTGGCAGGACTTGTTAGCGCTTACTTTTGACGTAGTGCGCTAAGATTTGAAACAAACGATCGGTGGGAATCCAGCTTTCAGGGGAGTCCTCCCCCGAGTCTCTGGACGGCTGTGGGGCCGAGCGGCTAGCGTTAAAGCACTCAGTTTCGGTCCAGTAGGAGGCCTTTATTGAGTAAATTGTAACATGACGACCTATGTGATTTTGGCAGGACTTTTTAGCGCTTACTTTTGATCTAGTGCGCTAAGATTTGAAACACACGATCGGTGGGAATCCAGCTTTCAGGGGAGTCCTCCCCCGAGTCTCTGGACGGCTGTGGGGCCGAGCGGCGAGCGTTAAAGCACTCAGTTTCGCTCGAGTACCATGACGACCGATTTGACTTCGGCACGACTTTAGGTCGCTTAATTTCTACCTAGCGGGCTAGGAATTTACACAAACAAGCCTTGGGAATCCAGCTTTCAAGGGAGTCCTCTTCCAAGCCTCTCGGAGCTCGTGAGGCCGAACGGCGAGCGTCAAAGCACTCTGTTTCGTTCCAGTAGTAGGGTTTTATTGACTAAATTGTAACATGACGACCTATGTGACTTTGGCAGGACCTTTTAGCGCCTACTTTTCAGCTACTGGGCGAAGATTTGAAACAAACGATCGGTGGGAATCCAGCTTTCAGGGGAGGCCTCTTCCAAGCCTCTCGGAGGTCGTGGGGCCGAACGGCGAGCGTCAAAGCACTCGGTTTCGCTCCAGTAGGAGGCCTATATTGACTAAATTGTAACATGACAACCTATGTGACTTTGGCAGGACGTTTTAGCGCTTACTTTTGACCTAGTGCGCTAAGATTTGAAACAAACGATCGGTGGGAATCCAGCTTTCCGGGTAGTCCTCCCCCGAGTCTCTGGACGGCTGTGGGGCCGAGCGGCGAGCGTTAAAGCACTCAGTTTCGCTCGAGTACCATGACGACCGATTTGACTTCGGCACGACTTTAGGTCGCTTAATTTCAGCCTAGCGGGCTAGGAATTCACACAGACAATCCTTGGGAATCCAGCTTTCAGGGGAGGCCACTTCCAAGCCTCTCAGAGGTCGTGGGGCCTATCGGCGAGCGTCAAAGCACTCGGTTTCGCTCCAGTAGTAGGCCTTTATTGACTAAATTGTAACATGACGACCTATGTGACTTTGGCAGGACCTTTTAGCGCCTACTTTTCAGCTACTGGGCGAAGATTTGAAACAAACGATCGGTGGGAATCCAGCTTTCAGGGGAGGCCTCTTCCAAGCCTCTCGGAGGTCGTGGGGCCGAACGGCGAGCGTCAAAGCACTCGGTTTCGCTCCAGTAGGAGGCCTATATTGACTAAATTGTAACATGACAACCTATGTGACTTTGGCAGGACGTTTTAGCGCTTACTTTTGACCTAGTGCGCTAAGATTTGAAACAAACGATCGGTGGGAATCCAGCTTTCCGGGTAGTCCTCCCCCGAGTCTCTGGACGGCTGTGGGGCCGAGCGGCGAGCGTTAAAGCACTCAGTTTCGCTCGAGTACCATGACGACCGATTTGACTTCGGCACGACTTTAGGTCGCTTAATTTCAGCCTAGCGGGCTAGGAATTCACACAGACAATCCTTGGGAATCCAGCTTTCAGGGGAGGCCACTTCCAAGCCTCTCAGAGGTCGTGGGGCCTATCGGCGAGCGTCAAAGCACTCGGTTTCGCTCCAGTAGTAGGCCTTTATTGACTAAATTGTAACATGACGACCTATGTGACTTTGGCAAGACTTTTTAGCGCTTACTTTTGAGCTAGTGGGCTAAGATTTGAAACAAACGATCGGTGGGAAGACACCT
>NW_026904259.1:0-54148 GCF_024500275.1 Phycodurus eques | reverse complement strand
GTCAAAAGTAAGCGCTAAAAAGTCCTCCCAAAGTCACATAGGTTGTCATGCTACAATTTAGTCAATAAAGGTCTACTACTGGAGCGAAACCGAGTGCTTTGACGGTCGGCGTTCGCCCCCACAGCCGTCCAGAGACTCGGGGGAGGCCTCCCCTGAAAGCTGGATTCCCACCGATCGTTTGTTTCAAATCTTAGCGCACTAGGTCAAAAGTAAGCGCTAAAAAGTCCTCCCAAAGTCACATAGGTTGTCATGTTACAATTTAGTCAATAAAGGCCTACTACTGGAGCGAAACCGAGTGCTTTGACGCTCGCCGTTTGGGCCCACGACCTCCGAGAGGCTTGGAAGAGGCCTCCCCTGAAAGCTGGCTGCCGACCGATCGTTTGTTTCAAATCTTAGCCCAGTAGCTGAAAAGTAGGCACTAAAATGTCCTGCCAAAATCACATAGGTCGTCATGTTACAATTTAGTCAATAAAGGCCTCCGACTGGACCGAAACTGAGTGCTTTAACGCTCGCCGATCGGCCCCACAGCTGTCCAGAGAGTCGGGGGAGGCCTCCCCTGAAAGCTGGATTCCCACCGATCGTTTGTTTCAAATCTTAGCGCACTAGGTCAAAAGTAAGCGCTAAAAAGTCCTCCCAAAGTCACATAGGTTGTCATGTTACAATTTAGTCAATAAAGGCCTAATACTGGAGCGAAACCGAGTGCTTTGACGCTCGTCGTTCGGGCCCACGACCTCCGAGAGGCTTGGAAGAGGCCTCCCCTGAAAGGTGGCTTCCCACCGATCGTTTGTTTCAAATCTTAGCCCAGTAGCTGAAAAGTAGGCGCTAAAAAGCCCTGCCAAAATCACATAGGTCGTCATGTTACAATTTAGTCAATAAAGGCCTCCAAATGGACCAAAACTGAGTGCTTTAACGCTCGCCGATCGGCCCCACAGCTGTCCAGAGACTCGGGGGAGGCCTCCCCTGAAAGCTGGATTCCCACCGATCGTTTGTTTCAAATCTTAGCGCACTAGGTCAAAAGTAAGCGCTAAAAAGTCCTCCCAAAGTCACATAGGTTGTCATGTTACAATTTAGTCAATAAAGGCCTAATACTGGAGCGAAACCGAGTGCTTTGACGCTCGCCGTTCGCCCCCACAGCCGTCCAGAGACTCGGGGGAGGCCTCCCCTGAAAGCTGGATTCCCACCGATCGTTTGTTTCAAATCTTAGCCCACTAGCTCAAAAGTAAGCGCTAAAAAGGCCTGCCAAAGTCACATAGGTCGTCATGTTACAATTTAGTCAATAAAAGCCTACTACTGGAGCGAAACCGAGTGCTTTGACGCTCGCCGTTCGGCCTCACAAGCTCCGAGAGGCTTGGAAGAGGCCTCCCTTTAAAGCTGGATTCCCAAGGCTTGTCTGTGTAAATTCCTAGCCCGCGAGGCAGAAATTAAGCGACCTAAAGTCGTGCCGAAGTCAAATCGGTCATCATGGTTCTTGAGCGAAACTGAGTGCTTTAACGCTCGCCGCTCGGCCCCACAGCCTTCCAGAGACTCGGGGGAGGACTCCCCTGAAAGCTGGATTCCCACCGATCGTTTGTTTCAAATCTTAGCGCACTAGGTCAAAAGTAAGCGCTAAAAAGTCCTCCCAAAGTCACATAGGTTGTCATGTTACAATTTAGTCAATAAAGGCCTCCGACTGGACCGAAACTGAGTGCTTTAACGCTCGCCGATCGGCCCCACAGCTGTCCAGAGAGTCGGGGGAGGCCTCCCCTGAAAGCTGGATTCCCACCGATCGTTTGTTTCAAATCTTAGCGCACTAGGTCAAAAGTAAGCGCTAAAAAGTCCTCCCAAAGTCACATAGGTTGTCATGTTACAATTTAGTCAATAAAGGCCTAATACTGGAGCGAAACCGAGTGCTTTGACGCTCGCCGTTCGGGCCCACGACCTCCGAGAGGCTTGGAAGAGGCCTCCCCTGAAAGGTGGCTTCCCACCGATCGTTTGTTTCAAATCTTAGCCCAGTAGCTGAAAAGTAGGCGCTAAAAAGCCCTGCCAAAATCACATAGGTCGTCATGTTACAATTTAGTCAATAAAGGCCTCCAAATGGACCGAAACTGAGTGCTTTAACGCTCGCCGATCGGCCCCACAGCTGTCCAGAGACTCGGGGGAGGCCTCCCCTGAAAGCTGGATTCCCACCGATGGTTTGTTTCAAATCTTAGCACACTAGGTCAAAAGTAAGCGCTAAAAAGTCCTCCCAAAGTCACATAGGTTGTCATGTTACAATTTAGTCAATAAAGGAATAATACTGGAGCGAAACCGAGTGCTTTGACGCTCGCCGTTCGCCCCCACAGCCGTCCAGAGACTCGGGGGAGGCCTCCCCTGAAAGCTGGATTCCCACCGATCGTTTGTTTCAAATCTTAGCCCACTAGCTCAAAAGTAAGCGCTAAAAAGGCCTGCCAAAGTCACATAGGTCGTCATGTTACAATTTAGTCAATAAAAGCCTACTACTGGAGCGAACCCGAGTGCTTTGACGCTCGACGTTCGGCCTCACAAGCTCCGAGAGGCTTGGAAGAGGCCTCCCTTTAAAGCTGGATTCCCAAGGCTTGTCTGTGTAAATTCCTAGCCCGCGAGGCAGAAATTAAGCGACCTAAAGTCGTGCCGAAGTCAAATCGGTCGTCATGGTACTTGAGCGAAACTGAGTGCTTTAACGCTCGCCGCTCGGCTCCACAGCCTTCCAGAGACTCGGGGGAGGCCTCCCCTGAAAGCTGGATTCCCATGATCGTTTGTTTCAAATCTTAGCCCACGAGCTTAAAAGTAGGCGCTAAAAAGTCCTGCCAAAATCACATAGGTCGTCATGTTACAATTTACTCAATAAAGGCCAACTACTGGAGAGAAACCGAGTGCTTTGACGCTCGCCGTTCGGCCCCACGACCTCTGAGAGGCTTGGAAGAGGCCTCCCCTGAAAGCTGGATTCCCACCGATCGTTTGTTTCAAATCTTAGCCCAGTAGCTGAAAAGTAGGCGCTACAAAGTCCTGCCAAAATCACATAGGTCGTCATGTTATAATTTACTCAATAAAGGCCTACCACTGGAGAGAAACCGAGTGCTTTGACGCTCGCCGTTCAGCCCCACAGCCAACCAGAGACTCGGGAGAGGACTCCCCTGAAAGCTGGATTCCCACCGATCGTTTGTTTCAAATCTTAGCGCACTAGGTCAAAAGTAAGCGGTAAAAAGTCCTCCCAAAGTCACATAGGTTGTCATGTTACAATTTAGTCAATAAAGGCCTCCGACTGGACCGAAACTGAGTGCTTTAACGCTCGCCGATCGGCCCCACAGCTGTCCAGAGAGTCGGGGGAGGCCTCCCCTGAAAGCTGGATTCCCACCGATCGTTTGTTTCAAATCTTAGCGCACTAGGTCAAAAGTAAGCGCTAAAAAGTCCTCCCAAAGTCACATAGGTTGTCATGTTACAATTTAGTCAATAAAGGCCTCCGACTGGACCGAAACTGAGTGCTTTAACGCTCGCCGATCGGCCCCACAGCTGTCCAGAGAGTCGGGGGAGGCCTCCCCTGAAAGCTGGATTCCCACCGATCGTTTGTTTCAAATCTTAGCGCACTAGGTCAAAAGTAAGCGCTAAAAAGTCCTCCCAAAGTCACATAGGTTGTCATGTTACAATTTAGTCAATAAAGGCCTAATACTGGAGCGAAACCGAGTGCTTTGACGCTCGCCGTTCGGGCCCACGACCTCCGAGAGGCTTGGAAGAGGCCTCCCCAGAAAGGTGGCTTCCCACCGATCGTTTGTTTCAAATCTTAGCCCAGTAGCTGAAAAGTAGGCGCTAAAAAGCCCTGCCAAAATCACATAGGTCGTCATGTTACAATTTAGTCAATAAAGGCCTCCAAATGGACCGAAACTGAGTGCTTTAACGCTCGCCGATCGGCCCCACAGCTGTCCAGAGACTCGGGGGAGGCCTCCCCTGAAAGCTGGATTCCCACCGATGGTTTGTTTCAAATCTTAGCGCACTAGGTCAAAAGTAAGCGCTAAAAAGTCCTCCCAAAGTCACATAGGTTGTCATGTTACAATTTAGTCAATAAAGGCCTAATACTGGAGCGAAACCGAGTGCTTTGACGCTCGCCGTTCGCCCCCACAGCCGTCCAGAGACTCGGGGGAGGCCTCCCCTGAAAGCTGGATTCCCACCGATCGTTTGTTTCAAATCTTAGCCCACTAGCTCAAAAGTAAGCGCTAAAAAGGCCTGCCAAAGTCACATAGGTCGTCATGTTACAATTTAGTCAATAAAAGCCTACTACTGGAGCGAACCCGAGTGCTTTGACGCTCGACGTTCGGCCTCACAAGCTCCGAGAGGCTTGGAAGAGGCCTCCCTTTAAAGCTGGATTCCCAAGGCTTGTCTGTGTAAATTCCTAGCCCGCGAGGCAGAAATTAAGCGACCTAAAGTCGTGCCGAAGTCAAATCGGTCGTCATGGTACTTGAGCGAAACTGAGTGCTTTAACGCTCGCCGCTCGGCCCCACAGCCTTCCAGAGACTCGGGGGAGGCCTCCCCTGAAAGCTGGATTCCCATGATCGTTTGTTTCAAATCTTAGCCCACTAGCTTAAAAGTAGGCGCTAAAAAGTCCTGCCAAAATCACATAGGTCGTCATGTTACAATTTACTCAATAAAGGCCAACTACTGGAGAGAAACCGAGTGCTTTGACGCTCGCCGTTCGGCCCCACGACCTCTGAGAGGCTTGGAAGAGGCCTCCCCTGAAAGATGGATTCCCACCGATCGTTTGTTTCAAATCTTAGCCCAGTAGCTGAAAAGTAGGCGCTACAAAGTCCTGCCAAAATCACATAGGTCGTCATGTTATAATTTACTCAATAAAGGCCTACCACTGGAGAGAAACCGAGTGCTTTGACGCTCGCCGTTCAGCCCCACAGCCGACCAGAGACTCGGGAGAGGCCTCCCCTGAAACCTGGATTCCCACCGATCGTTTCTTTCAAATCTTAGCCCACTAGTTCAAAAGTAGGCGCTAAAAAGTCCTGCCAAAGTCACATATGTCGTCATGTTACAATTTAGTCAATAAAGGCCGACTACTGGAGCGAAACCGAGTGCTTTGACGCTCGCCGTTCGGCCCCACGACCTCCGAGAGGCTTGGAAGAGGCCTCCCCTGAAAGCTGGATTCCCACCGATCGTTTATTTTAAATCTTAGCCAAGTAGCTGAAAAGTAGGCGCTAAAACGGCCTGCCAAAATCACATAGGTCGTCATGTTACAATTTAGTCAATAAAGGCCTACTACTGGAGAGAAACCGAGTGCTTTGACGCTCGCCGTTCGGCCCCACAGCCGTCCAAAGACTCGGGGGAGGCCTCCCCTGAAAGCTGGATTCCCCCTAATCGTTTGTTTCAAATCTTAACCCACTAGCTAAAAAGTAAGCGCTAAAAAGTCCTGCCAAAGTAACATAGGTCGTCATGTTACAATTTAGTCAATAAAGGCCTACTACTGGAGTGAAACCGAGTGCTTCGACGCTCGCCGTTCGGCCCCACGAGCTCCGAGAGGCTTGGAAGAGGACTCCCTTGAAAGCTGGATTCCCACGGCTTGTCTGTGTGAATTCCTAGCCCGCTCGGCTGAAGTTAAGCGACCTAAAGTCGTGCCGAAGTCAAATCGGTCGTCATGGTACTCGAGCGAAACTGAGTGCTTTAACGCTCGCCGCTCGGCCCCACAGCCGACCAGAGACTCGGAGGAGGCCTCGTCTGAAAACTGGATTCCCATCGATCGTTTGTTTAAAATCTTAGCCCACTAGCTCAAAAGTAAGCGCTAAAATGTCCTGCCAAAGTCACATAGGTCGTCATGTTACAATTTAGTGAATAAAGGCCTACTACAGGAGCGAAACCGAGTGCATTGACGCTCGCCGTTCGGCCCCATGACATCTGAGAGGCTTGGAAGAGGCCTCCCCTGAAAGCTGGATTCCCAAGGATTGTCTGTGTGAATCCCTAGCCCGCTAGGCTGAAATTAAGTGACCTAAAGTCGTGCCGAAGTCAAATCGGTCGTAATGGTATTCAAGCGAAACTGAGTACTTTAACGCTCGCCACTCGGCCCCACAGCCGTCCAGAGACTCGGGGGAGGCCTCCCCTGAAAGCTGGATTCCCACCGATCGTTTTGTTTCAAATCTTAGCCCAGTAGCTGAAAAGTAGGCGCTAAAAAGTCCTGCCAAAATCACATAGGTCGTCATGTTACAATTTAGTCAATAAAGGCCTCCGACTGGACCGAAACTGAGTGCTTTAACGCTCGCCGATCGGCCCCACAGCTGTCCAGAGACTCGGGGGAGGCCTCCCCTGAAAGCTGGATTCCCATCGATCGTTTGTTTAAAATCTTAGCCAACTACCTCAAAAGTAAGAGCTAAAATGTCCTGCCAAAGTCACATAGGTTGTCATGTTACAATTTAGTGAATAAAGGCCTACTACAGGAGCGAAACCGAGTGCTTTGACGCTCGCCGTTCGGCCCCACGACCTCTGAGAGGCTTGGAAGAGGCCTCCCCTGAAAGCTGGATTCCCAAGGATCGTTTTTTTCAAATCTTAGCCCACTAGCTCAAAAGTAAGCGCTAAAAAGTTCTGCCAAAGTCACATAGGTTGTCATGTTACAATTTAGTCAATAAAGGCCTACTACTGGACCGAAACTGAGTGCTTTGACGCTCGCCATTCGGCCCCACGACCTCTGAGAGGCTTGGAAGAGGCCTCCCCTGAAAGCTGGATTCCCAAGGATTGTCTGTGTGAATTCCTAGCCCGCTAGGCTGAAATTAAGTGACCTAAAGTCGTGCCGAAGTCAAATCGGTCGTAATGGTATTCGAGCGAAACTGAGTGCTTTAACGCTCGCCACTCGGTCCCACAGCCGTCCAGACACTCGGGGGAGGCCTCCCCTGAAAGCTGGATTCCCACCGATCGTTTTTTTCAAATCTTACCCCACTAGCTCAAAAGTAAGCGCTAAAAAGTCCTGCCAAAGTCACATAGGTTGTCATGTCACAATTTAATCAATAAAGGCCTACTACTGGACCGAAACTGATTGCTTTGACGCTCGCCGTTCGGCCCTACGACCTCCGAGAGGCTTGGAAGAGGCCTCCCCTGAAAGCTGGATTCCCACCGATCGTTTATTTCAAATCTTAGCCAAGTAGCCCAAAAGTAGGCGCTAAAAAGTCCTGCCAAAATCACATAGGTCGTCATGTTACAATTTAGTCAATAAAGGCCTACTACTGGAGCGAAACCGAGTGCTTTGATAATCCCCGTTCGGCCCCACGACCTCTGAGAGGCTTGGAAGAGGCCTCCCCTGAAAGCTGGATTCCCAAAGATTGTCTGTGCTAATTCCTAGCCCGCTAGCTCAAACGTAAGCGCTTAAAAGTCCAGCCAAAATCACATAGGTCGTCATGTTACAATTTAGTCAATAAAGGCCTATTACTGGACCGAAACAGAGTGCTTTAACGCTCGCCGCTCAGCCCCACAGCTGTCCAGAGACTCGGGGGAGGCCTCCCCTGAAAGCTGGATTCCCACCGATCGTTTATTTCAAATCTTAGCCAAGTAGCTGAAAAGTAGGCGCTAAAAAGTCCTGCCAAAATCACATAGGTCGTCATGTTACAATTTAGTCAATAAAGGCCTATTAGTGGACTGAAACAGAGTGCTTTAACGCTCGCCGCTCGGCCCCCCAGCCCGCTCAGCTGAAGTTAAGCGACCTAAAGTCGTGTCGTCATGGTACTCGAGCGAAACTGAGTGCTTTAACGCTTGCCGCTCGGCCCCACAGCCGTCCAGAGACTCGGTGGTGGCCTCCCCTGAAAGCTGGATTCCCATTGATCGTTTGTTTAAAATCTTAGCCAACTAGCTCAAAAGTAAGCGCTAAAATGTCCTGCCAAAGTCACATAGGTCGTCATGTTACAATTTAGTGAATAAAGGCCTACTACAGGAGCGAAACCGAGTGCATTGACGCTCGCCGTTCGGCCCCACGACCTCTGAGAGGCTTGGAAGAGGCCTCCCCTGAAAGCTGGATTCCCAAGGATTGTCTGTGTGAATCCCTAGCCCGCTAGGCTGAAATTAAGTGACCTAAAGTCGTGCCGAAGTCAAATCGGTCGTAATGGTATTCGAGCGAAACTGAGTACTTTAACGCTCGCCACCTGGCCCCACAGCCGTCCAGAGACTCGGGGGAGGCCTCCCCTGAAAGCTGGATTCCCACCGATCGTTTGTTTCAAATCCTAGCCCACTAGCTCAAAAGTAAGCGCTAAAAAGTCCTGCCAAAGTCACATAGGTTGTCATGTTACAATTTAGTCAATAACGGCCTACTACTGGACCGAAACTGAGTGCTTTGACGCTCGCCATTCGGCCCCACGACCTCTGAGAGGCTTGGAAGAGGCCTCCCCTGAAAGCTGGATTCCCACCGATCGTTTATTTCAAATCTTAGCCAAGTAGCTGAAAAGTAGGCGCTAAAAAGTCCTGCCAAAATCACATAGGTCGTCATGTTACAATTTAGTCAATAAAGGCCTACTACTGGAGCGAAACCGAGTGCTTTGACGCTCGCCGTTCGGCCCCACGACCTCTGAGAGGCTTGGAAGAGGCCTCCCCTGAAAGCTGGATTCCCAAGGATTGTCTGTGTGAATTCCTAGCCCGCTAGCTCAAATGTAAGCGCTAAAAAGTCCTGCCAAAATCACATAGGTCGTCATGTTACAATGTAGTCAATAAAGGCCTATTACTGGACCGAAACAGAGTGCTTTAACGCTCGCCGCTCGGCCCCACAGCTGTCCAGAGACTCTGGGGAGGCCTCCCCTGAAAGCTGGTTTCCCACCGATCGTTTGTTTCAAATCTTAACCCACTAGTTTAAAAGTAAGCGCTAAAAAGTCCTGCCAAAGTCACATAGGTTGTCATGTTACAATTTAGTCAATAAAGGCCTACTACTGGAGTGAAACCGAGTGCTTCGTCGCTCGCCGTTCGGCCCCACGAGCTCCGAAAGGCTTGGAAGAGGCCTCCCTTGAAAGCTGGATTCCCACGGCTTGTCTGTGTGAATTCCTAGCCCGCTCGGCTAAAGTTAAGCGACCTGAAGTCGTGCCGAAGTCAAATCGGTCGTCATGGTACTCGAGTGAAACTGAGTGCTTTAACGCTCGCCGCTCGGCCCCACAGCTGTCCAGAGACTCGGTGGAGGCCTCCCCTGAAAGCTGGATTCCCATCGATCGTTTGTTTAAAATCTTAGCCCACTAGCTCAAAAGTAAGCGCTAAAATGTCCTGCCAAAATCACATAGGTCGTCATGTTACAATTTAGTGAATAAAGGCCTACTACTGGAGCGAAACAGAGTCCATTGACGCTCGCCGTTCGGCCCCACGACCTCTGAGAGGCTTGGAAGAGGCCTCCCCTGAAAGCTGGATTCCCACCGATCGTTTATTTCAAATCTTAGCCAAGTAGCTGAAAAGTAGGCGCTAAAAAGTCCTGCCAAAATCACATAGGTCGTCATGTTACAATTTAGTCAATAAAGGCCTATTAGTGGACCGAAACAGAGTGCTTTAACGCTCGCCGCTCGGCCCCACAGCTGTCCAGAGACTCGGTGGAGGCCTCCCCTGAAAGCTGGATTCCCAAGGATTGTCTGTGTGAATTCCTAGCCCGCTAGGCTGAAATTAAGTGACCTAAAGTCGTGCCGAAGTCAAATCGGTCGTAATGGTATTCGAGCGAAACTGAGTGCTTTCACGCTCGCCACTCGGCCCCACAGCCGTCCAGAGACTCGGGGGAGGCCTCCCCTGAAAGCTGGATTCCCACCGATCGGTTTTTTCAAATCTTAGCCCACTAGCTCAAAAGTAAGCGCTAAAAAGTCCTGCCAAAGTCACATAGGTTGTCATGTTACAATTTAGTCAATAAAGGCCTACTACTGGACCGAAACTGAGTGCTTTGACGCTCGCCGTTCGGCCCCACGACCTCCGAGAGGCTTGGAAGAGGCCTCCCCTGAAAGCTGGATTCCCACCGATCGTTTATTTCAAATCTTAGCCAAGTAGCCGAAAAGTAGGCGCTAAAAAGTCCTGCCAAAATCACATAGGTCGTCATGTTACAATTTAGTCAATAAAGGCCTACTACTGGAGCGAAACCGAGTGCTTTGACGCTCGCCGTTCGGCCCCACGACCTCTGAGAGGCTTGGAAGAGGCCTCCCCTGAAAGCTGGATTCCCAAAGATTGTCTGTGCTAATTCCTAGCCCGCTAGCTCAAACGTAAGCGCTTAAAAGTCCAGCCAAAATCACATAGGTCGTCATGTTACAATTTAGTCAATAAAGGCCTATTACTGGACCGAAACAGAGTGCTTTAACGCTCGCCGCTCAGCCCCACAGCTGTCCAGAGACTCGGGGGAGGCCTCCCCTGAAAGCTGGATTCCCACCGATCGTTTATTTCAAATCTTAGCCAAGTAGCTGAAAAGTAGGCGCTAAAAAGTCCTGCCAAAATCACATAGGTCGTCATGTTACAATTTAGTCAATAAAGGCCTATTAGTGGACTGAAACAGAGTGCTTTAACGCTCGCCGCTCGGCCCCACGGCTGTCCAGAGACTCGGTGGAGGCCTCCCCTGAAAGCTGGATACCCACCGATCGTTTGTTTCAAATCTTAGCCCACTAGCTCAAAAGTAAGCGCTAAAATGTCCTGCCAAAGTCACATAGGTCGTCATGTTACAATTTAGTGAATAAAGGCCTACTACTGGAGCGAAACCGAGTCCATTGACGCTCGCCGTTCGGCCCCACGACCTCTGAGAGGCTTGGAAGAGGCCTCCCCTGAAAGCTGGATTCCCAAGGATTGTCTGTGTGAATTCCTAGCCCGCTAGGCTGAAATTAAGTGACCTAAAGTCGTGCCGAAGTCAAATCGGTCGTAATGGTATTCAAGCGAAACGGAGTGCTTTATCGCTCGCCACTCGGCCCCACAGCCGTCCAGAGACTCGGGGGTGAACTCCCCTGAAAGCTGGATTCCCACCGATCGTTTTTTTCAAATCTTAGCCCACTAGCTCAAAAGTAAGCGCTAAAAAGTCCTGCCAAAGTCACATAGGTCGTCATGTTACAATTTAGTCAATAAAGGCCTACTACTGGAGCGAAACCGAGTGCTTTGACGCTCGCCGTTCGGCCCCACGACCTCCGAGAGGCTTGGAAGAGGCCTCCCCTGAAAGCTGGATTCCCACCGATCGTTTATTTCAAATCTTAGCCAAGTAGCCGAAAAGTAGGCACTAAAAAGTCCTGCCAAAATCACATAGGTCGTCATGTTACAATTTAGTCAATAAAGGCCTACTACTGGAGCGAAACCGAGTGCTTTGACGCTCGCCGTTCGGCCCCACGACCTCTGAGAGGCGTGGAAGAGGTCTCCCCTGAAAGCTGGATTCCCACAGATCGTTTGTTTTAAATCTTAGCCCACTAGCTCAAACGTAAGCGCTAAAAAGTCCTGCCAAAATCACATAGGTCGTCATGTTACAATTTAGTCAATTAAGGCCTATCACTGGACCGAAACGGAGTGCTTTAACGCTCGCCGCTCGGCCCCACAGCTGTCCAGAGACTCGGTGGCGGCCTCCCCTGAAAGCTGGATTCCCACCGATCGTTTGTTTCAAATCTTAGCCCACTAGTTCAAAAGTAGGCGCTAAAAAGTCCTGCCAAAGTCACATAGATCGTCTTGTTACAATTTAGTCAATAAAGGCCTACTACTGGAGAGAAACCGAGTGCTTTGAAGCTCGCCGTTCGGCCCCACAGCCGTCCAGAGACTTGGGGGAGGCCTCCCCTGAAAGCTGAATTCCCACCGATCGTTTGTTTCAAATCTTAGCCCACTAGATAAAAAGTAAGCGCTAAAAAGTCCTGCCAAAGTCACATAGGTTGTCATGTTACAATTTAGTCAATAAAGGCCTACTACTGGAGCGAAACCGAGTGCTTTGACGCTCGCCGTTCGGACCCACGACCTCCGAGAGGCTTGGAAGAGGCCTCCCTTGAAAGCTGGATTCCCACGGCTTGTCTGTGTGAATTCCTAGCCCGCTCAGCTGAAGTTAAGCGACCTAAAGTCGTGCCGAAGTCAAATCGGTCGTCATGGTACTCGAGCGAACCTGAGTGCTTTAACGCTCGCCGCTCGGCCCCACAGCCGTCCAGAGACTCGGGGGTGGCCTCCCCTGAAAGCTGGATTCCCACCGATCGTTTGTTTCAAATCTTAGCCCACTAGCTCAAAAGTAAGCGCTAAAAAGTCCTGCCAAAGTCACATAGGTTGTCATGTTACAATTTAGTCAATAAAGGCCTACTTCTGGACCGAAACCGAGTGCTTTGACGCTCGCCGTTCGGCCCCACGACCTCCGAAAGGCTTGGAAGAGGCCTCCCCTGAAAGCTGGATTCCCACCGATCGTTTATTTCAAATCTTAGCCAAGTAGCTGAAAAGTAGGCGCTAAAACGTCCTGCCAAAATCACATAGGTCGTCATGTTACAATTTAGTCAATAAAGGCCTACTACTGGAGAGAAACCGAGTGCTTTGACGCTCGCCGTTCGGCCCCACAGCCGTCCAGAGACTCGGGGGAGGCCTCCCCTGAAAGCTGGATTCCCACCGATCGTTTGTTTCAAATCTTAGCCCACTAGCTAAAAAGTAAGCGCTAAAAAGTCCTGCCAAAGTAACATAGGTCGTCATGTTACAATTTAGTCAATAAAGGCCTACTACTGGAGTGAAACCGAGTGCTTCGACGCTCGCCGTTCGGCCCCACGAGCTCCGAGAGGCTTGGAAGAGGCCTCCCTTGAAAGCTGGATTCCCACGGCTTGTCTGTGTGAATTCCTAGCCCGCTCGGCTGAAATTAAGCGACCTAAAGTTGTGCCGAAGTCAAATCGGTCGTCATGGTACTCGAGCGAAACTGAGTGCTTTAACGCTTGCCGCTCGGCCCCACAGCCGTCCAGAGACTCGGTGGTGGCCTCCCCTGAAAGCTGGATTCCCATTGATCGTTTGTTTAAAATCTTAGCCAACTAGCTCAAAAGTAAGCGCTAAAATGTCCTGCCAAAGTCACATAGGTCGTCATGTTACAATTTAGTGAATAAAGGCCTACTACAGGAGCGAAACCGAGTGCATTGACGCTCGCCGTTCGGCCCCACGACCTCTGAGAGGCTTGGTAGAGACGTCCTCCCCTGAAAGCTGGATTCCCAAGGATTGTCTGTGTGAATCCCTAGCCCGCTAGGCTGAAATTAAGTGACCTAAAGTCGTGCCGAAGTCAAATCGGTCGTAATGGTATTCGAGCGAAACTGAGTACTTTAACGCTCGCCACCTGGCCCCACAGCCGTCCAGAGACTCGGGGGAGGCCTCCCCTGAAAGCTGGATTCCCACCGATCGTTTTTTTCAAATCTTAGCCCACTAGCTCAAAAGTAAGCGCTAAAAAGTCCTGCCAAAGTCACATAGGTTGTCATGTTACAATTTAGTCAATAACGGCCTACTACTGGACCGAAACTGAGTGCTTTGACGCTCGCCATTCGGCCCCACGACCTCTGAGAGGCTTGGAAGAGGCCTCCCCTGAAAGCTGGATTCCCACCGATCGTTTATTTCAAATCTTAGCCAAGTAGCTGAAAAGTAGGCGCTAAAAAGTCCTGCCAAAATCACATAGGTCGTCATGTTACAATTTAGTCAATAAAGGCCTACTACTGGAGCGAAACCGAGTGCTTTGACGCTCGCCGTTCGGCCCCACGACCTCTGAGAGGCTTGGAAGAGGCCTCCCCTGAAAGCTGGATTCCCAAGGATTGTCTGTGTAAATTCCTAGCCCGCTAGCTCAAATGTAAGCGCTAAAAAGTCCTGCCAAAATCACATAGGTCGTCATGTTACAATGTAGTCAATAAAGGCCTATTACTGGACCGAAACAGAGTGCTTTAACGCTCGCCGCTCGGCCCCACAGCTGTCCAGAGACTCTGGGGAGGCCTCCCCTGAAAGCTGGTTTCCCACCGATCGTTTGTTTCAAATCTTAACCCACTAGATCAAAAGTAAGCGCTAAAAAGTCCTGCCAAAGTCACATAGGTTGTCATGTTACAATTTAGTCAATAAAGGCCTACTACTGGAGTGAAACCGAGTGCTTCGTCGCTCGCCGTTCGGCCCCACGAGCTCCGAAAGGCTTGGAAGAGGCCTCCCTTGAAAGCTGGATTCCCACGGCTTGTCTGTGTGAATTCCTAGCCCGCTCGGCTAAAGTTAAGCGACCTGAAGTCGTGCCGAAGTCAAATCGGTCGTCATGGTACTCGAGCGAAACTGAGTGCTTTAACGCTCGCCGCTCGGCCCCACAGCCGTCCAGAGACTCGGGGGTGGCCTCCCCTGAAAGCTGGATTCCCATCGATCGTTTGTTTAAAATCTTAGCCCACTAGCTCAAAAGTAAGCGCTAAAATGTCCTGCCAAAATCACATAGGTCGTCATGTTACAATTTAGTGAATAAAGGCCTACTACTGGAGCGAAACAGAGTGCATTGACGCTCGCCGTTCGGCCCCACGACCTCTGAGAGGCTTGGAAGAGGCCTCCCCTGAAAGCTGGATTCCCAAGGATTGTCTGTGTGAATTCCTAGCCCGCTAGGCAGAAATTAAGTGACCTAAAGTCGTGCCTAAGTCAAATCGGTCGTCATGGTACTCGATCGAAACTGAGTGCTTTAACGCTCGCCGCTCGGCCACACAGCCGTCCAAAGACTCGGGGGTGGCCTCCCCTGAAAGCTGGATTCCCACCGATCGTTTGTTTCAAATCTTAGCCCACTAGCTCAAAATTAAGCGCTAAAAAGTCCTGCCAAAGTCACATAGGTTGTCATGTTACAATTTAGTCAATAAAGGCCTACTACTGGACCGAAACTGAGTGCTTTCACGCTCGCCGTTCGGCCCCACGACCTCTGAGAGGCTTGGAAGAGGACTCCCCTGAAAGCTGGATTCCCACCGATCGTTTATTTCAAATCTTAGCCAAGTAGCTGAAAAGTAGGCGCTAAAAAGTCCTGCCAAAATCACATAGGTCGTCATGTTACAATTTAGTCAATAAAGGCCTATTAGTGGACCGAAACAGAGTGCTTTAACGCTCGCCGCTCGGCCCCACAGCTGTCCAGAGACTCGGTGGAGGCCTCCCCTGAAAGCTGGATTCCCAAGGATTGTCTGTGTGAATTCCTAGCCCGCTAGGCTGAAATTAAGTGACCTAAAGTCGTGCCGAAGTCAAATCGGTCGTAATGGTATTCGAGCGAAACTGAGTGCTTTAACGCTCGCCACTCGGCCCCACAGCCGTCCAGAGACTCGGGGGAGGCCTCCCCTGAAAGCTGGATTCCCACCGATCGGTTTTTTCAAATCTTAGCCCACTAGCTTAAAAGTAAGCGCTAAAAAGTCCTGCCAAAGTCACATAGGTTGTCATGTTACAATTTAGTCAATAAAGGCCTACTACTGGACCGAAACTGAGTGCTTTAACGCTCGCCACTCGGCCCCACAGCCGTCCAGAGACTCGGGGGAGGCCTCCCCTGAAAGCTGGTTTCCCACCGATCGTTTGTTTCAAATCTTAACCCACTAGATCAAAAGTAAGCGCTAAAAAGTCCTGCCAAAGTCACATAGGTTGTCATGTTACAATTTAGTCAATAAAGGCCTACTACTGGAGTGAAACAGAGTGCTTCGACGCTCGCCGTTCGGCCCCACGAGCTCAGAGAGGCTTGGAAGAGGCCTCCCTTGAAAGCTGGATTCCCACGGCTTGTCTGTGTGAATTCCTAGCCCGCTCGGCTGAAGTTAAGCGACCTAAAGTCGTGCCGAAGTCAAATCGGTCGTCATGGTACTCGAGCGAAACTGAGTGCTTTAACGCTCGCCGCTCGGCCACACAGCCGTCCAGAGACTCGGGGGTGGCCTCCACTGAAAGCTGGATTCCCACCGATCGTTTGTTTAAAATCTTAGCCCACTAGCTCAAAAGTAAGCGCTAAAAAGTCCTGCCAAAGTCACATAGGTCGTCATGTTACAATTTAGTCAATAAAGGCCTACTACTGGAGCGAAACCGAGTGCTTTGACGCTCGCCGTTCGGCCCCACGACCTCCGAGAGGCTTGGAAGAGGCCTCCCCTGAAAGCTGGATTCCCACCGATCGTTTATTTCAAATCTTAGCCGAGTAGCTGAAAAGTAGGCGCTAAAACGTCCTGCCAAAATCACATAGGTCGTCATGTTACAATTTAGTCAATATAGGCCTACTACTGGAGAGAAACCGAGTGCTTTGACGCTCGCCGTTCGGCCCCACAGCCGTCCAGAGACTCGGGTGAGGCCTCCCCTGAAAGCTGGATTCCCACCGATCGTTTGTTTCAAATCTTAGCCCACTAGCTCAAAAGTAAGCGCTAAAAAGTCCTGCCAAAGTCACATAGGTCGTCATGTTACAATTTAGTCAATAGAGGCCTACTACTGGAGTGAAACAGAGTGCTTCGACGCTCGCCGTTCGGCCCCACGAGCTCCGAGAGGCTTGGAAGAGGCCTCCCTTGAAAGCTGGATCCCCACGGCTTGTCTGTGTGAATTCCTAGCCCGCTCGGCTGAAGTTAAGCGACCTAAAGTCGTGCCAAAGTCAAATCGGTCGTCATGGTACTCGAGCGAAACTGAGTGCTTTAACGCTCGCCGCTCGGCCCCACAGCCGACCAGAGACTCGGAGGAGGCCTCGTCTGAAAACTGGATTCCCACCGATCGTTTGTTTCAAATCTTAGCCCACGAGCTCAAAAGTAAGCGCTAAAAAGTTCTGCCAAAGTCACATAGGTTGTCATGTTACAATTTAGTCAAGAAAGGCCTACTACTGGAGCGAAACCGAGTGCTTCGACGCTCGCCGTTCGGCCCCACGACCTCCGAGAGGCTTGGAAGAGGCCTCCCTTGAAAGCTGGATTCCCAAGGCTTGTCTGTGTGAAATCCTAGCCCGCTCGGCTGAAATTAAGCGACCTAAAGTTGTGCCGAAGTCAAATCGGTCGTCATGGTACTCGAGCGAAACTGAGTGCTGTAACGCTTGCCGCTCGGCCCCAGAGCCGTCCAGAGACTCGGGGGAGGCCTCCCCTGAAAGCTGGATTCCCATCGATCGTTTGTTTAAAATCTTAGCCCACTAGCTCAAAAGTAAGCGCTAAAATGTCCTGCCAAAGTCACATAGGTCGTCATGTTACAATTTAGTGAATAAAGGCCTACTACTGGAGCGAAACCGAGTGCATTGACGCTCGCCGTTCGGCCCCACGACCTCTGAGAGGCTTGGAAGAGGCCTCCCCTGAAAGCTGGATTCCCAAGGATTGTCTGTGTGAATTCCTAGCCCGCTAGGCGGAAATTAAGTGACCTAAAGTCGTGCCTAAGTCAAATCGGTCGTCATGGTACTCGATCGAAACTGAGTGCTTTAACGCTCGCCGCTCGGCCACACAGCCGTCCAAAGACTCGGGGGTGGCCTCCCCTGAAAGCTGGATTCCCACCGATCGTTTGTTTCAAATCTTAGCCCACTAGCTCAAAAGTAAGCGCTAAAAAGTCCTGCCAAAGTCACATAGGTTGTCATGTTACAATTTAGTCAATAAAGGCCTACTACTGGACCGAAACTGAGTGCTTTGACGCTCGCCGTTCGGCCCCACGACCTCTGAGAGGCTTGGAAGAGGCCTCCCCTGAAAGCTGGATTCCCACCAATCGTTTATTTCAAATCTTAGCCAAGTAGCTGAAAAGTAGGCGCTAAAAAGTCCTGCCAAAATCACATAGGTCGTCATGTTACAATTTAGTCAATAAAGGCCTATTAGTGGACCGAAACAGAGTGCTTTAACGCTCGCCGCTCGGCCCCACAGCTGTCCAGAGACTCGGTGGAGGCCTCCCCTGAAAGCTGGATTCCCAAGGATTGTCTGTGTGAATTCCTAGCCCGCTAGGCTGAAATTAAGTGACCTAAAGTCGTGCCGAAGTCAAATCGGTCGTAATGGTATTCGAGCGAAACTGAGTGCTTTCACGCTCGCCACTCGGCCCCACAGCCGTCCAGAGACTCGGGGGAGGCCTCCCCTGAAAGCTGGACTCCCACCGATCGGTTTTTTCAAATCTTAGCCCACTAGCTCAAAAGTAAGCGCTAAAAAGTCCTGCCAAAGTCACATAGGTTGTCATGTTACAATTTAGTCAATAAAGGCCTACTACTGGACCGAAACTGAGTGCTTTGACGCTCGCCGTTCGGCCCCACGACCTCCGAGAGGCTTGGAAGAGGCCTCCCCTGAAAGCTGGATTCCCACCGATCGTTTATTTCAAATCTTAGCCAAGTAGCCGAAAAGTAGGCGCTAAAAAGTCCTGCCAAAATCACATAGGTCGTCATGTTACAATTTAGTCAATAAAGGCCTACTACTGGAGCGAAACCGAGTGCTTTGACGCTCGCCGTTCGGCCCCACGACCTCTGAGAGGCTTGGAAGAGGCCTCCCCTGAAAGCTGGATTCCCAAAGATTGTCTGTGCTAATTCCTAGCCCGCTAGCTCAAACGTAAGCGCTTAAAAGTCCAGCCAAAATCACATAGGTCGTCATGTTACAATTTAGTCAATAAAGGCCTATTACTGGACCGAAACAGAGTGCTTTAACGCTCGCCGCTCAGCCCCACAGCTGTCCAGAGACTCGGGGGAGGCCTCCCCTGAAAGCTGGATTCCCACCGATCGTTTATTTCAAATCTTAGCCAAGTAGCTGAAAAGTAGGCGCTAAAAAGTCCTGCCAAAATCACATAGGTCGTCATGTTACAATTTAGTCAATAAAGGCCTATTAGTGGACTGAAACAGAGTGCTTTAACGCTCGCCGCTCGGCCCCACGGCTGTCCAGAGACTCGGTGGAGGCCTCCCCTGAAAGCTGGATTCCCACCGATCGTTTGTTTAAAATCTTAGCCCACTAGCTCAAAAGTAAGCGCTAAAATGTCCTGCCAAAGTCACATAGGTCGTCATGTTACAATTTAGTGAATAAAGGCCTACTACTGGAGTGAAACCGAGTGCTTCGACGCTCGCCGTTCGGCCCCACGACCTCTGAGAGGCTTGGAAGAGGCCTCCCCTGAAAGCTGGATTCCCAAGGATTGTCTGTGTGAATTCCTAGCCCGCTCGGCTGAAATTAAGCGACCTAAAGTTGTGCCGAAGTCAAATCGGTCGTCATGGTACTCGAGCGAAACTGAGTGCTTTAACGCTTGCCGCTCGGCCCCACAGCCGTCCAGAGACTCGGGGGTGGCCTCCCCTGAAAGCTGGATTCCCATTGATCGTTTGTTTAAAATCTTAGCCAACTAGCTCAAAAGTAAGCGCTAAAATGTCCTGCCAAAGTCACATAGGTCGTCATGTTACAATTTAGTGAATAAAGGCCTACTACAGGAGCGAAACCGAGTGCATTGACGCTCGCCGTTCGGCCCCACGACCTCTGAGAGGCTTGGAAGAGGCCTCCCCTGAAAGCTGGATTCCCAAGGATTGTCTGTGTGAATCCCTAGCCCGCTAGGCTGAAATTAAGTGACCTAAAGTCGTGCCGAAGTCAAATCGGTCGTAATGGTATTCGAGCGAAACTGAGTACTTTAACGCTCGCCACCTGGCCACACAGCCGTCCAGAGACTCGGGGGAGGCCTCCCCTGAAAGCTGGATTCCCACCGATCGTTTGTTTCAAATCTTAGCCCACTAGCTCAAAAGTAAGCGCTAAAAAGTCCTGCCAAAGTCACATAGGTTGTCATGTTACAATTTAGTCAATAACGGCCTACTACTGGACCGAAACTGAGTGCTTTGACGCTCGCCATTCGGCCCCACGACCTCTGAGAGGCTTGGAAGAGGCCTCCCCTGAAAGCTGGATTCCGACCGATCGTTTATTTAAAATCTTAGCCAAGTAGCTGAAAAGTAGGCGCTAAAAAGTCCTGCCAAAATCACATAGGTCGTCATGTTACAATTTAGTCAATAAAGGCCTACTACTGGAGCGAAACCGAGTGCTTTGACGCTCGCCGTTCGGCCCCACGACCTCTGAGAGGCTTGGAAGAGGCCTCCCCTGAAAGCTGGATTCCCAAGGATTGTCTGTGTGAATTCCTAGCCCGCTAGCTCAAATGTAAGCGCTAAAAAGTCCTGCCAAAATCACATAGGTCGTCATGTTACAATTTAGTCAATAAAGGCCTATTAGTGGACCGAAACAGAGTGCTTTAACGCTCGCCGCTCGGCCCCACAGCTGTCCAGAGACTCGGTGGAGGCCTCCCCTGAAAGCTGGATTCCCAAGGATTGTCTGTGTGAATCCCTAGCCCGCTAGGCTGAAATTAAGTGACCTAAAGTCGTGCCGAAGTCAAATCGGTCGTAATGGTATTCGAGCGAAACTGAGTGCTTTAACGCTTGCCACTCGGCCCCACAGCCGTCCAGACACTCGGGGGAGGCCTCCCCTGAAAGCTGGATTCCCACCGATCGTTCTTTTCAAATCTTAGCCCACTAGCTCAAAAGTAAGCGCTAAAACGTCCTGCCAAAGTCACATAGGTCGTCATGTTACAATTTAGTCAATAAAGGCCTACTACTGGAGCGAAACCAAGTGCTTTGACGCTCGCCGTTCGGCCCCACGACCTCCGAGAGGCTTGGAAGAGGCCTTCCCTGAAAGCTGGATTCCCACCGATCGTTTATTTCAAATCTTAGCCAAGTAGCTGAAAAGTAGGCGCTAAAACGTCCTGCCAAAATCACATAGGTCGTCATGTTACAATTTAGTCAATAAAGGCCTACTACTGGAGAGAAACCGAGTGCTTTGACGCTCGCCGTTCGGCCCCACAGCCGCCCAGAGACTCGGGGGAGGCCTCTCCTGAAAGCTGGATTCCCACCGATCGTTTGTTTCAAATCTTAGCCCACTAGCTCAAAAGTAAGCGCTAAAAAGTCCTGCCAAAGTAACATAGGTCGTCATGTTACAATTTAGTCAATAAAGGCCTACTACTGGAGTGAAACAGAGTGCCTCGACGCTCGCCGTTCGGCCCCACGAGCTCCGAGAGGCTTGGAAGAGGCCTCCCTTGAAAGCTGGATTCCCACGGCTTGTCTGTGTGAATTCCTAGCCCACTCGGCTGAAGTTAAGCGACCTAAAGTCGTGCCGAAGTCAAATCGGTCGTCATGGTACTCGAGCGAAACTGAGTGCTTTAACGCTCGCCGCTCGGCCCCACAGCCGACCAAAGACTCGGAGGAGGCCTCGTCTGAAAACTGGATTCCCACCGATCGTTAGTTTCAAATCTTAGCCCACGAGCTCAAAGGTAAGCGCTAAAAAGTTCTGCCAAAGTCACATAGGTCGTCATGTTACAATTTAGTGAATAAAGGCCTACTACTGGAGCGAAACCGAGTGCATTGACGCTCGCCGTTCGGCCCCACGACCTCTGAGAGGCTTGGAAGAGGACTCCCCTGAAAGCTGGATTCCCACCGATCGTTTATTTTAAATCTTAGCCAAGTAGTTGAAAAGTAGGCGCTAAAAAGACCTGCCAAAATCACATAGGTTGTCATGTTACAATTTAGTCAATAAAGGCCTACTACTGGACCGAAACTGAGTGCTTTGACGGTCGCCGTTCGGCCCCATCACCTCTGAGAGGCTTGGTAGGGGCCTCCCCCTAAAGCTGGATTCCCACCGATCGTTTGTTTTAAATCTTAGCCCACTAGCTCAAACGTAAGCGCTAAAAAGTCCTGCCAAAATCAAATAGGTCGTCATGTTACAATTTAGTCAATAAAGGCCTATTACTGGACCGAAACGGAGTGCTTTAACGCTCGCCGCTCGGCCCCACAGCTGTCCAGAGACTCGGTGGAGGCCTCCCCTGAAAGCTGGATTCCCACCGATCGTTTGTTTCAAATCTTAGCCCACTAGTTCAAAAGTAGGCGCTAAAAAGTCCTCCCAAAGTCACATAGATCGTCATGTTACAATTTAGTCAATAAAGGCCTACTACTGGAGAGAAACCGAGTGCTTTGAAGCTCGCCGTTCGGCCCCACAGCCGTCCAGAGACTTGGGGGAGGCCTCCCCTGAAAGCTGAATTCCCACCGATCGTTTGCTTCAAATCTTAGCCCACTAGATCAAAAGTAAGCGCTAAAAAGTCCTGCCAAAGTCACATAGGTTGTCATGTTACAATTTAGTCAATAAAGGCCTACTACTGGAGCGAAACCGAGTGCTTCGACGCTCGCCGTTCGGCCCCACGAGCTCCGAGAGGCTTGGAAGAGGCCTCCCTTGAAAGCTGGATTCCCACGGCTTGTCTGTGTGAATTCCTAGCCAGCTCGGCTGAAATTAAGCGACCTAAAGTCGTGTCGAAGTCAAATCGGTCGTAATGGTACTCGAGCGAAACTGAGTGCTTTAACGCTCGCCGCTCGGCCCCACAGCCATCCAGAGACTCGGAGGAGGCCTCCCCTTAAAGCTGGATTCCCACCGATCGTTTGTTTTACATCTTAGCCCACTTGCTCAAACGTAAGCGCTAAAAAGTCCGGCCAAAATCACATAGGTCGCCATGTTACAATTTAGTCAATAAAGACCTATTACTGGACCGAAACTGAGTGCTTTAACGCTCGCCGCTCGGCCCCTGTTGGATTTATTTTACCAAACATTATAAGGAATAAACACAAAAGGAATGAAGACGTTGGTCATTTTACTCATGAGGAGGGCGCATGGGAGATTGTTCAGGTTACAGCCTCTCAACACGCTCGAAACAATCTCCCCCGTCGCTCCTACATTTATTTGAAAATAGGAGGGTTCTACAAGACATAATGTTCTCAGCATTAAGACACAACACAAAACATAGGACCAGACGACAACTGTCCCGTTCCCGACCACATCCGATCACGTCCTTGGTCAAGGCGCCCTTCCATCAAATGTTGCTGAGTCATCTTCTTGAAGGCGAGACATCTTTCTATCTAAATATTGTCCATAATACTAATGCAAGCTACTAATGCAAAATACTAATGCAAGCTAAGCAAATAAATGATAACTACTAAAATATATCTAACAGCCCCACAGCTGTCCAGAGACTCGGGGGAGGCCTCCCCTGAAAGCTGGATTCCCACCGATCGTTTGTTTCAAATCTTAGCCCACTAGTTCAAAAGTAGGCGCTAAAAAGTCCTGCCAAAGTCACATAGGTCGTCATGTTACAATTTAGTCAATAAAGGCCTACTACTGGAGGGAAACCGAGTGCTTTGAAGCTCGCCGTTCGGCCCCACAGCCGTCCAGAGACTTGGGGGAGGCCTCCCCTGAAAGCGGAATTCCCACCGATCGTTTGTTTCAAATCTTAGCCCACTAACTCAAAAGTAAGCGCTAAAAAGTCCTGCCAAAGTCACATAGGTTGTCATGTTACAATTTAGTCAATAAAGGCCTACTACTGGAGCGAAACCGAATGCTTCGACGCTCGCCGTTCGGCCCCACGACCTCAGAGACGCTTGGAAGAGGCCTCCCCTGAAAGCTGGATTCCCACCGATCGTTTATTTCAAATCTTAGCCAAGTAGTTGAAAAGTAGGCGCTAAAAAGACCTGCCAAAATCACATAGGTCGTCATGTTACAATTTAGTCAATAAAGGCCTACTACTGGAGAGAAACCGAGTGCTTTGACGCTCGCCGTTCGGCCCCACAGCCGTCCAGAGACTCGAGGGTGGCCACCCCTGAAAGCTGGATTCCCACCGATCGTTTGTTTCAAATCTTAGCCCACTAGCTCAAAAGTAAGCGCTAAAACGTCCTGCCAAAGACACATAGGTCGTCATGCTACAATTTAGTCAATAAAGGCCTACTACTGGAGCGAAACCGAGTGCTTCGACGCTCGCCGTTCGGCCCCACGATTTCCGAGAGGCTTGGAAGAGGCCTCCCTTGAAAGCTGGATTCCCAAGGCTTGTCTGTGTGAATTCCTAGCCCGCTACGCTGAAATTAAGCGACGTAAAGTCGTGCCGAAGTCAACTCGGTCGTCATGGTACTCGAGCGAAACTGAGTGCTTTAACGCTCGCCGCTCGGCCCCACAGCCGACCAGAGACTCGGAGGAGGCCTCGTCTGAAAACTGGATTCCCACCGATCGTTTGTTTCAAATCTTAGCCCACGAGCTCAAAAGTAAGCGCTAAAAAGTCCTGCCAAAGTCACATAGGTTGTCATGTTACAATTTAGTAAATAAAGGCCTACTACTGGACTGAAACTGAGTGCTTTGACGCTCGCCGTTCGGCCCCACGACCTCCGAGAGGCTTGGAAGAGGCCTCCCCTGAAAGCTGGATTCCCAGCGATCGTTTATTTCAAATCTTAGCCAAGTAGCCGAAAAGTAGGCGCTAAAAAGTCCTGCCAAAATCACATAGGTCGTCATGTTACAATTTAGTCAATAAAGGCCTACTACTGGAGCGAAACCGAGTGCTTTGACGCTTGCCGTTCGGCCCCACGACCTCTGAGAGGCTTGGAAGAGGCCTCCCCTGAAAGCTGGATTCCCAGCGATCGTTTATTTCAAATCTTAGCCAAGTAGCCGAAAAGTAGGCGCTAAAAAGTCCTGCCAAAATCACATAGGTCGTCATGTTACAATTTAGTAAATAAAGGCCTACTACTGGACCGAAACTGAGTGCTTTGACGCTCGCCGTTCGGCCCCACGACCTCCGAGAGGCTTGGAAGAGGCCTCCCCTGAAAGCTGGATTCCCAGCGATCGTTTATTTCAAATCTTAGCCAAGTAGCCGAAAAGTAGGCGCTAAAAAGTCCTGCCAAAATCACATAGGTCGTCATGTTACAATTTAGTCAATAAAGGCCTATTACTGGACCGAAACAGAGAGCTTTAACGCTCGCCGCTCGGCCCCACAGCTGTCCAGAGACTCGGGGGAGGCCTCCCCTGAAAGCTGGTTTCCCACCGATCGTTTGTTTCAAATCTTAACCCACTAGATCAAAAGTAAGCGCTAAAAAGTCCTGCCAAAGTAACATAGGTCGTCATGTTACAATTTAGTCAATAAAGGCCTACTACTGGAGTGAAACAGAGTGCTTCGACGCTCGCCGGTCGGCCCCACGAGCTCCGAGAGGCTTGGAAGAGGCCTCCCTTGAAAGCTGGATTCCCACCGATCGTTTGTTTTAAATCTTAGCCCACTAGCTCAAACGTAAGCGCTAAAAAGTCCTGCCAAAATCACATAGGTCGTCATGTTACAATTTAGTCAATAAAGGCCTATTACTTGACCGAAACAGAGTGCTTTAACGCTCGCCACTCAGCCCCACAGCTGTCCAGAGACTCGGGGGAGGCCTCCCCTGAAAGCTGGTTTCCCACCGATCGTTTGTTTCAAATCTTAACCCACTAGATCAAAAGTAAGCGCTAAAAAGTCCTGCCAAAGTCACATAGGTTGTCATGTTACAATTTAGTCAATAAAGGCCTACTACTGGAGCGAAACAGAGTGCTTCGACGCTCGCCGTTCGGCCCCACGAGCTCCGAGAGGCTTGGAAGAGGCCTCCCTTGAAAGCTGGATTCCCACGGCTTGTCTGTGTGAGTTCCTAGCCCGCTCGGCTGAAGTTAAGCGACCTAAAGTCGTGCCGAAGTCAAATCGGTCGTCATGGTACTCGAGCGAAACTGAGTGCTTTAACGCTCGCCGCTCGGCCCCACAGCCGTCCAGAGACTCGGGGGTGGCCTCCCCTGAAAGCTGGATTCTCACCGATCGTTTGTTTAAAATCTTAGCCCACTAGCTCAAAAGTAAGCGCTAAAAAGTCCTGCCAAAGTCACATAGGTCGTCATGTTACAATTTAGTCAATAAAGGCCTACTACTGGAGCGAAACCGAGTGCTTTGACGCTCGCCGTTCGGCCCCACGACCTCCGAGAGGCTTGGAAGAGGCCTTCCCTGAAAGCTGGATTCCCACCGATCGTTTATTTCAAATCTTAGCCAAGTAGCTGAAAAGTAGGCGGTAAAACGTCCTGCCAAAATCACATAGGTCGTCATGTTACAATTTAGTCAATAAAGGCCTACTACTGGAGAGAAACCGAGTGCTTTGACGCTCGCCGTTCGGCCCCACAGCCGTCCAGAGACTCGGGGGAGGCCTCCCCTGAAAGCTGGATACCCACCGATCGTTTGTTTCAAATCTTAGCCCACTAGCTCATAATTAAGCGCTAAAAAGTCTTGCCAAAGTAACATAGGTCGTCATGTTACAATTTAGTCAATAAAGGCCTACTACTGGAGTGAAACAGAGTGCTTCGACGCTCGCCGTTCGGCCCCACGACCTCCGAGAGGCTTGGAAGAGGCCTCCCTTGAAAGCTGGATTCCCAAGGCTTGTCTGTGTGAATTCCTAGCCCGCTCGGCTGAAATTAAGCGACCTAAAGTTGTGCCGAAGTCAAATCGGTCGTCATGGTACTCGAGCGAAACTGAGTGCTTTAACGCTTGCCGCTCGGCCCCAGAGCCGTCCAGAGACTCGGGGGAGGCCTCCCCTGAAAGCTGGTTTCCCACCGATCGTTTGTTTCAAATCTTAACCCACTAGATCAAAAGTAAGCGCTAAAAAGTCCTGCCAAAGTAACATAGGTCGTCATGTTACAATTTAGTCAATAAAGGCCTACTACTGGAGTGAAACAGAGTGCTTCGACGCTCGCCGGTCGGCCCCACGAGCTCCGAGAGGCTTGGAAGAGGCCTCCCTTGAAAGCTGGATTCCCACCGATCGTTTGTTTTAAATCTTAGCCCACTAGCTCAAACGTAAGCGCTAAAAAGTCCTGCCAAAATCACATAGGTCGTCATGTTACAATTTAGTCAATAAAGGCCTATTACTTGACCGAAACAGAGTGCTTTAACGCTCGCCACTCAGCCCCACAGCTGTCCAGAGACTCGGGGGAGGCCTCCCCTGAAAGCTGGTTTCCCACCGATCGTTTGTTTCAAATCTTAACCCACTAGATCAAAAGTAAGCGCTAAAAAGTCCTGCCAAAGTCACATAGGTTGTCATGTTACAATTTAGTCAATAAAGGCCTACTACTGGAGCGAAACAGAGTGCTTCGACGCTCGCCGTTCGGCCCCACGAGCTCCGAGAGGCTTGGAAGAGGCCTCCCTTGAAAGCTGGATTCCCACGGCTTGTCTGTGTGAGTTCCTAGCCCGCTCGGCTGAAGTTAAGCGACCTAAAGTCGTGCCGAAGTCAAATCGGTCGTCATGGTACTCGAGCGAAACTGAGTGCTTTAACGCTCGCCGCTCGGCCCCACAGCCGTCCAGAGACTCGGGGGTGGCCTCCCCTGAAAGCTGGATTCCCACCGATCGTTTGTTTCAAATCTTAACCCACTAGATCAAAAGTAAGCGCTAAAAAGTCCTGCCAAAGTAACATAGGTCGTCATGTTAAAATTTAGTCAATAAAGGCCTACTACTGGAGTGAAACAGAGTGCTTCGACGCTCGCCGTTCGGCCCCACGAGCTCCGAGAGGCTTGGAAGAGGCCTCCCTTGAAAGCTGGATTCCCACCGATCGTTTGTTTTAAATCTTAGCCCACTAGCTCAAACGTAAGCGCTAAAAAGTCCTGCCAAAATCACATAGGTCGTCATGTTACAATTTAGTCAATAAAGGCCTACTACTGGAGCGAAACAGAGTGCTTTGACGCTCGCCGTTCGGCCCCACGACCTCCGAGAGGCTTGGAAGAGGCCTTCCCTGAAAGCTGGATTCCCACCGATCGTTTATTTCAAATCTTAGCCAAGTAGCTGAAAAGTAGGCGGTAAAACGTCCTGCCAAAATCACATAGGTCGTCATGTTACAATTTAGTCAATAAAGGCCTACTACTGGAGAGAAACCGAGTGCTTTGACGCTCGCCGTTCGGCCCCACAGCCGTCCAGAGACTCGGGGGAGGCCTCCCCTGAAAGCTGGATACCCACCGATCGTTTGTTTCAAATCTTAGCCCACTAGCTCATAATTAAGCGCTAAAAAGTCTTGCCAAAGTAACATAGGTCGTCATGTTACAATTTAGTCAATAAAGGCCTACTACTGGAGTGAAACAGAGTGCTTCGACGCTCGCCGTTCGGCCCCACGACCTCCGAGAGGCTTGGAAGAGGCCTCCCTTGAAAGCTGGATTCCCAAGGCTTGTCTGTGTGAATTCCTAGCCCGCTCGGCTGAAATTAAGCGACCTAAAGTTGTGCCGAAGTCAAATCGGTCGTCATGGTACTCGAGCGAAACTGAGTGCTTTAACGCTTGCCGCTCGGCCCCAGAGCCGTCCAGAGACTCGGGGGAGGCCTCCCCTGAAAGCTGGATTCCCATCGATCGTTTGTTTAAAATCTTAGCCCACTAGCTCAAAAGTAAGCGCTAAAATGTCCTGCCAAAGTCACATAGGTCGTCATGTTACAATTTAGTGAATAAAGGCCTACTACTGGAGCGAAACCGAGTGCATTGACACTCGCCGTTCGGCCCCACGACCTCTGAGAGGCTTGGAAGAGGCCTCCCCTGAAAGCTGGATTCCCAAGGATTGTCTGTGTGAATTCCTAGCCCGCTAGGCGGAAATTAAGTGACCTAAAGTCGTGCCTAAGTCAAATCGGTCGTCATGGTACTCGAGCGAAACTGAGTGCTTTAACGCTCGCCGCTCGGCCACACAGCCGTCCAAAGACTCGGGGGTGGCCTCCCCTGAAAGCTGGATTCCCACCGATCGTTTGTTTCAAATCTTAGCCCACTAGCTCAAACGTAAGCGCTAAAAAGTCCTGCCAAAGTCACATAGGTTGTCATGTTACAATTTAGTCAATAAAGGCCTACTACTGGACCGAAACTGAGTGCTTTGACGCTCGCCGTTCGGCCCCACGACCTCTGAGAGGCTTGGAAGAGGCCTCCTCTGAAAGCTGGATTCCCACCGATCGTTTATTTCAAATCTTAGCCAAGTAGCTGAAAAGTAGGCGCTAAAAAGTCCTGCCAAAATCACATAGGTCGTCATGTTACAATTTAGTCAATAAAGGCCTATTAGTGGACCGAAACAGAGTGCTTTAACGCTCGCCGCTCCGCCCCACAGCTGTCCAGAGACTCGGTGGAGGCCTCCCCTGAAAGCTGGATTCCCACCGATCGTTTGTTTAAAATCTTAGCCCACTAGCTCAAAAGTAAGCGCTAAAATGTCCTGCCAAAGTCACATAGGTCGTTATGTTACAATTTAGTGAATAAAGGCCTACTACTGGAGCGAAACCGAGTCCATTGACGCTCGCCGTTCGGCCCCACGACCTCTGAGAGGCTTGGAAGAGGCCTCCCCTGAAAGCTGGATTCCCTAGGATTGTCTGTGTGAATTCCTAGCCCGCTAGGCTGAAATTAAGCGACCTAAAGTCGTGCCGAAGTCAAATCGGTCGTAATGGTATTCAAGCGAAACAGAGTGCTTTAACGCTCGCCACTCGGCCCCACAGCCGTCCAGAGACTCGGGGGAGGCCTCCCCTGAAAGCTGGATTCCCACCGATCGTTTTTTTTCAAATCTTAGCCCACTAGCTCAAAAGTAAGCGCTAAAAAGTCCTGCCAAAGTCACATAGGTTGTCATGTTACAATTTAGTCAATAAAGGCCTACTACTGGACCGAAACTGAGTGCTTTGACGCTCGCCGTTCGGCCCCACGACCTCCGAGAGGCTTGGAAGAGGCCTCCCCTGAAAGCTGGATTCCCACCGATCGTTTATTTCAAATCTTACCCAATTAGCCGAAAAGTAGGCGCTAAAAAGTCCTGCCAAAATCACATAGGTCGTCATGTTACAATTTAGTCAATAAAGGCCTACTACTGGAGCGAAACCGAGTGCTTTGACGCTCGCCGTTCGGCCCCACGACCTTGAGAGGCTTGGAAGAGGCCTCCCCTGAAAGCTGGATTCCCACCGATCGTTTGTTTTAAATCTTAGCCCACTAGCTCAAACGTAAGCGCTAAAAAGTCCTGCCAAAATCACATAGGTCGTCATGTTACAATTTAGTCAATTAAGGCCTTTTACTGGACCGAAACGGAGTGCTTTAACGCTCGCCGCTCGGCCCCACAGCTGTCCAGAGACTCGGTGGAGGCCTCCCCTGAAAGCTGGATTCCCACCGATCGTTTGTTTCAAATCTTAGCCCACTAGTTCAAAAGTAGGCGCTAAAAAGTCCTGCCAAAGTCACATAGATCGTCATGTTACAATTTAGTCAATAAAGGCCTACTACTGGAGAGAAACCGAGTGCTTTGAAGCTCGCCGTTCGGCCCCACAGCCGTCCAGAGACTTGGGGGAGGCCTCCCCTGAAAGCTGAATTCCCACCGATCGTTTGTTTCAAATCTTAGCCCACTAGATCAAAAGTAAGCGCTAAAAAGTCCTGCCAAAGTCACATAGGTTGTCATGTTACAATTTAGTCAATAAAGGCCTACTACTGGAGCGAAACCGAGTGCTTCGACGCTCGCCGTTCGGCCCCACGACCTCTGAGAGGCTTGGAAGAGGCCTCCCCTGAAAGCTGGATTCCCACCGATCGTTTATTTCAAATCTTAGCCAAGTAGCTGAAAAGTAGGCGCTAAAAAGTCCTGCCAAAATCACATAGGTCGTCATGTTACAATTTAGTCAATAAAGGCCTATTAGTGGACCGAAACAGAGTGCTTTAACGCTCGCCGCTCGGCCCCACAGCTGTCCAGAGTCTCGGTGGAGGCCTCCCCTGAAAGCTGGATTCCCACCGATCGTTTATTTCAAATCTTAGCCAAGTAGCTGAAAAGTAGGCGCTAAAAAGTCCTGCCAAAATCACATAGGTCGTCATGTTACAATTTAGTCAATAAAGGCCTACTACTGGCGCGAAACCGAGTGCTTTGACGCTCGCCGTTCGGCCCCACGACCTCTGAGAGGCTTGGAAGAGGCCTCCCCTGAAAGCTGGATTCCCAAGGATTGTCTGTGTGAATTCCTAGCCCGCTAGCTCAAACGTAAGCGCTAAAAAGTCCAGCCAAAATCACATAGGTCGTCATGTTACAATTTAGTCAAAAAAAGGCCTATTAGTGGACCGAAACAGAGTGCTTTAACGCTCGCCGCTCAGCCCCACAGCTGTCCAGAGACTCGGGGGAGGCCTCCCCTGAAAGCTGGTTTCCCACCGATCGTTTGTTTCAAATCTTAACCCACTAGATCAAAAGTAAGCGCTAAAAAGTCCTGCCAAAGTCACATAGGTTGTCATGTTACAATTTAGTCAATAAAGGCCTACTACTGGAGCGAAACCGAGTGCTTCGAGGCTCGCCGTTCGGCCCCACGAGCTCCGAGAGGCTTGGAAGAGGCCTCCCTTGAAAGCTGGATTCCCACGGCTTGTCTGTGTGAGTTCCTAGCCCGCTCGGCTGAAGTTAAGCGACCTAAAGTCGTGCCGAAGTCAAATCGGTCGTCATGGTACTCGAGCGAAACTGAGTGCTTTAACGCTCGCCGCTCGGCCCCACAGCTGTCCAGAGACTCGGGGGAGGCCTCCCCTGAAAGCTGGTTTCCCACCGATCGTTTGTTTCAAATCTTAACCCACTAGATCAAAAGTAAGCGCTAAAAAGTCCTGCCAAAGTAACATAGGTCGTCATGTTAAAATTTAGTCAATAAAGGCCTACTACTGGAGTGAAACAGAGTGCTTCGACGCTCGCCGTTCGGCCCCACGAGCTCCGAGAGGCTTGGAAGAGGCCTCCCTTGAAAGCTGGATTCCCACCGATCGTTTGTTTTAAATCTTAGCCCACTAGCTCAAACGTAAGCGCTAAAAAGTCCTGCCAAAATCACATAGGTCGTCATGTTACAATTTAGTCAATAAAGGCCTATTACTGGACCGAAACAGAGTGCTTTAACGCTCGCCACTCAGCCCCACAGCTGTCCAGAGACTCGGGGGAGGCCTCCCCTGAAAGCTGGTTTCCCACCGATCGTTTGTTTCAAATCTTAACCCACTAGATCAAAAGTAAGCGCTAAAAAGTCCTGCCAAAGTCACATAGGTTGTCATGTTACAATTTAGTCAATAAAGGCCTACTACTGGAGCGAAACCGAGTGCTTCGACGCTCGCCGTTCGGCCCCACGAGCTCCGAGAGGCTTGGAAGAGGCCTCCCTTGAAAGCTGGATTCCCACGGCTTGTCTGTGTGAGTTCCTAGCCCGCTCGGCTGAAGTTAAGCGACCTAAAGTCGTGCCGAAGTCAAATCGGTCGTCATGGTACTCGAGCGAAACTGAGTGCTTTAACGCTCGGCCCCACAGCCGTCCAGAGACTCGGGGGTGGCCTCCCCTGAAAGCTGGATTCCCACCGATCGTTTGTTTAAAATCTTAGCCCACTAGCTCAAAAGTAAGCGCTAAAAAGTCCTGCCAAAGTCACATAGGTCGTCATGTTACAATTTAGTCAATAAAGGCCTACTACTGGAGCGAAACCGAGTGCTTTGACGCTCGCCGTTCGGCCCCACGACCTCCGAGAGGCTTGGAAGAGGCCTTCCCTGAAAGCTGGATTCCCACCGATCGTTTGTTTCAAATCTTAGCCAAGTAGCTGAAAAGTAGGCGGTAAAACGTCCTGCCAAAATCACATAGGTCGTCATGTTACAATTTAGTCAATAAAGGCCTACTACTGGAGAGAAACCGAGTGCTTTGACGCTCGCCGTTCGGCCCCACAGCCGTCCAGAGACTCGGAGGAGGCCTCCCCTGAAAGCTGGATTCCCACCGATCGTTTGTTTCAAATCTTAGCCCACTAGCTCATAATTAAGCGCTAAAAAGTCCTGCCAAAGTAACATAGGTCGTCATGTTACAATTTAGTCAATAAAGGCCTACTACTGGAGTGAAACAGAGTGCTTCGACGTTTGCCGTTCGGCCCCACGACCTCCGAGAGGCTTGGAAGAGGCCTCCCTTGAAAGCTGGATTCCCAAGGCTTGTCTGTGTGAATTCCTAGCCCGCTCGGCTGAAATTAAGCGACCTAAAGTTGTGCCGAAGTCAAATCGGTCGTCACGGTACTCGAGCGAAACTGAGTGCTTTAACGCTTGCTGCTCGGCCCCAGAGCCGTCCAGAGACTCGGGGGAGGCCTCCCCTGAAAGCTGGATTCCCATCGATCGTTTGTTTAAAATCTTAGCCCACTAGCTCAAAAGTAAGCGCTAAAATGTCCTGCCAAAGTCACATAGGTCGTCATGTTACAATTTAGTGAATAAAGGCCTACTACTGGAGCGAAACCGAGTGCATTGACACTCGCCGTTCGGCCCCACGACCTCTGAGAGGCTTGGAAGAGGCCTCCCCTGAAAGCTGGATTCCCAAGGATTGTCTGTGTGAATTCCTAGCCCGCTAGGCGGAAATTAAGTGACCTAAAGTCGTGCCTAAGTCAAATCGGTCGTCATGGTACTCGAGCGAAACTGAGTGCTTTAACGCTCGCCGCTCGGCCACACAGCCGTCCAAAGACTCGGGGGTGGCCTCCCCTGAAAGCTGGATTCCCACCGATCGTTTGTTTCAAATCTTAGCCCACTAGCTCAAACGAAAGCGCTAAAAAGTCCTGCCAAAGTCACATAGGTTGTCATGTTACAATTTAGTCAATAAAGGCCTACTACTGGACCGAAACTGAGTGCTTTGACGCTCGCCGTTCGGCCCCACGACCTCTGAGAGGCTTGGAAGAGGCCTCCTCTGAAAGCTGGATTCCCACCGATCGTTTATTTCAAATCTTAGCCAAGTAGCTGAAAAGTAGGCGCTAAAAAGTCCTGCCAAAATCACATAGGTCGTCATGTTACAATTTAGTCAATAAAGGCCTATTAGTGGACCGAAACAGAGTGCTTTAACGCTCGCCGCTCCGCCCCACAGCTGTCCAGAGACTCGGTGGAGGCCTCCCCTGAAAGCTGGATTCCCACCGATCGTTTGTTTAAAATCTTAGCCCACTAGCTCAAAAGTAAGCGCTAAAATGTCCTGCCAAAGTCACATAGGTCGTTATGTTACAATTTAGTGAATAAAGGCCTACTACTGGAGCGAAACCGAGTCCATTGACGCTCGCCGTTCGGCCCCACGACCTCTGAGAGGCTTGGAAGAGGCCTCCCCTGAAAGCTGGATTCCCAAGGATTGTCTGTGTGAATTCCTAGCCCGCTAGGCTGAAATTAAGCGACCTAAAGTCGTGCCGAAGTCAAATCGGTCGTAATGGTATTCAAGCGAAACAGAGTGCTTTAACGCTCGCCACTCGGCCCCACAGCCGTCCAGAGACTCGGGGGAGGCCTCCCCTGAAAGCTGGATTCCCACCGATCGTTTTTTTCAAATCTTAGCCCACTAGCTCAAAAGTAAGCGCTAAAAAGTCCTGCCAAAGTCACATAGGTTGTCATGTTACAATTTAGTCAATAAAGGCCTACTACTGGACCGAAACTGAGTGCTTTGACGCTCGCCGTTCGGCCCCACGACCTCCGAGAGGCTTAGAAGAGGCCTCCCCTGAAAGCTGGATTCCCACCGATCGTTTATTTCAAATCTTAGCCAAGTAGCCGAAAAGTAGGCGCTAAAAAGTCCTGCCAAAATCACATAGGTCGTCATGTTACAATTTAGTCAATAAAGGCCTACTACTGGAGCGAAACCGAGTGCTTTGACGCTCGCCGTTCGGCCCCACGACCTTGAGAGGCTTGGAAGAGGCCTCCCTTGAAAGCTGGATTCCCACGGCTTGTCTGTGTGAAATCCTAGCCCGCTCGGCTGAAGTTAAGCGACCTAAAGTCGTGCCGAAGTCAAATCGGTCGTCATGGTACTCGAGCGAACCTGAGTGCTTTAAGGCTCGCCGCTCGGCCCCACAGCCGTCCAGAGACTCGAGGGTGGCCTCCCCTGAAAGCTGGATTCCCACCGATCGTTTGTTTAAAATCTTAGCCCACTAGCTCAAAAGTAAGCGCTAAAAAGTCCTGCCAAAGTCACATAGGTCGTCATGTTACAATTTAGTCAATAAAGGCCTACTACTGGAGCGAAACCGAGTGCTTCGACGCTCGCCGTTCGGCCCCACGACCTCCGAGAGGCTTGGAAGAGGCCTCCCTTGAAAGCTGGATTCCCAAGGCTTGTCTGTGTGAATTCCTAGCCCGCTCGGCTGAAATTAAGCGACCAAAAGTTGTGCCGAAGTCAAATCGGTCGTCATGGTACTCGAGCGAAACTGAGTGCTTTAACGCTTGCCGCTCGGCCCCAGAGCCGTCCAGAGACTCGGGGGAGGCCTCCCCTGAAAGCTGGATTCCCATCGATCGTTTGTTTAAAATCTTAGCCCACTAGCTCAAAAGTAAGCGCTAAAATGTCCTGCCAAAGTCACATAGGTCGTCATGTTACAATTTAGTGAATAAAGGCCTACTACTGGAGCGAAACCGAGTGCATTGACGCTCGCCGTTCGGCCCCACGACCTCTGAGAGGCTTGGAAGAGGACTCCCCTGAAAGCTGGATTCCCACCGATCGTTTATTTTAAATCTTAGCCAAGTAGTTGAAAAGTAGGCGCTAAAAAGACCTGCCAAAATCACATAGGTTGTCATGTTACAATTTAGTCAATAAAGGCCTACTACTGGACCGAAACTGAGTGCTTTGACGCTCGCCGTTCGGCCCCATCACCTCTGAGAGGCTTGGAAGAGGCCTCCCCCTAAAGCTGGATTCCCACCGATCGTTTGTTTTAAATCTTAGCCCACTAGCTCAAACGTAAGCGCTAAAAAGTCCTGCCAAAATCACATAGGTCGTCATGTTACAATTTAGTCAATAAAGGCCTATTACTGGACCGAAACGGAGTGCTTTAACGCTCGCCGCTCGGCCCCACAGCTGTCCAGAGACTCGGTGGAGGCCTCCCCTGAAAGCTGGATTCCCACCGATCGTTTGTTTCAAATCTTAGCCCACTAGTTCAAAAGTAGGCGCTAAAAAGTCCTGCCAAAGTCACATAGATCGTCATGTTACAATTTAGTCAATAAAGGCCTACTACTGGAGAGAAACCGAGTGCTTTGAAGCTCGCCGTTCGGCCCCACAGCCGTCCAGAGACTTGGGGGAGGCCTCCCCTGAAAGCTGAATTCCCACCGATCGTTTGTTTCAAATCTTAGCCCACTAGATCAAAAGCAAGCGCTAAAAAGTCCTGCCAAAGTCACATAGGTTGTCATGTTACAATTTAGTCAATAAAGGCCTACTACTGGAGCGAAACCGAGTGCTTCGACGCTCGCCGTTCGGCCCCACGAGCTCCGAGAGGCTTGGAAGAGGCCTCCCTTGAAAGCTGGATTCCCACGGCTTGTCTGTGTGAATTCCTAGCCAGCTCGGCTGAAATTAAGCGACCTAAAGTCGTGTCGAAGTCAAATCGGTCGTAATGGTACTCGAGCGAAACTGAGTGCTTTAACGCTCGCCGCTCGGCCCCACAGCCATCCAGAGACTCGGAGGAGGCCTCCCCTTAAAGCTGGATTCCCACCGATCGTTTGTTTTACATCTTAGCCCACTTGCTCAAACGTAAGCGCTAAAAAGTCCGGCCAAAATCACATAGGTCGCCATGTTACAATTTAGTCAATAAAGACCTATTACTGGACCGAAACTGAGTGCTTTAACGCTCGCCGCTCGGCCCCTGTTGGATTTATTTTACCAAACATTATAAGGAATAAACACAAAAGGAATGAAGACGTTGGTCATTTTACTCATGAGGAGGGCGCATGGGAGATTGTTCAGGTTACAGCCTCTCAACACGCTCGAAACAATCTCCCCCGTCGCTCCTACATTTATTTGAAAATAGGAGGGTTCTACAAGACATAATGTTCTCAGCATTAAGACACAACACAAAACATAGGACCAGACGACAACTGTCCCGTTCCCGACCACATCCGATCACGTCCTTGGTCAAGGCGCCCTTCCATCAAATGTTGCTGAGTCATCTTCTTGAAGGCGAGACATCTTTCTATCTAAATATTGTCCATAATACTAATGCAAGCTACTAATGCAAAATACTAATGCAAGCTAAGCAAATAAATGATAACTAATAAAATATATCTAACAGCCCCACAGCTGTCCAGAGACTCGGGGGAGGCCTCCCCTGAAAGCTGGATTCCCACCGATCGTTTGTTTCAAATCTTAGCCCACTAGTTCAAAAGTAGGCGCTAAAAAGTCCTGCCAAAGTCACATAGGTCGTCATGTTACAATTTAGTCAATAAAGGCCTACTACTGGAGGGAAACCGAGTGCTTTGAAGCTTGCCGTTCGGCCCCACAGCCGTCCAGAGACTTGGGGGAGGCCTCCCCTGAAAGCGGAATTCCCACCGATCGTTTGTTTCAAATCTTAGCCCACTAACTCAAAAGTAAGCGCTAAAAAGTCCTGCCAAAGTCACATAGGTTGTCATGTTACAATTTAGTCAATAAAGGCCTACTACTGGAGCGAAACCGAATGCTTCGACGCTCGCCGTTCGGCCCCACGATTTCCAAGAGGCTTGGAAGAGGCCTCCCTTGAAAGCTGGATTCCCAAGGCTTGTCTGTGTGAATTCCTAGCTCGCTAGGCTGAAATTAAGCGACTTAAAGTCGTGCCGAAGTCAAATCGGTCGTCATGGTACTCGAGCGAAACTGAGTGCTTTAACGCTCGCCCCAACAGCTGTCCAGAGACTCGGGGGAGGCCTCCACTGAAAGCTCGATTCCCACCGATCGTTTGTTTTAAATCTTAGCCCACTAGCTCAAACGTAAGCGCTAAAAAGTCCTGCCAAAATCACATAGGTCGTCATGTTACAATTTAGTCAATAAAGGCCTACTGCTGGAGCGAAACCGAGTGCTTTGATGCTCGCCGTTCGGCCCCACGACCTCAGAGACGCTTGGAAGAGGCCTCCCCTGAAAGCTGGATTCCCACCGATCGTTTATTTAAAATCTTAGCCAAGTAGTTGAAAAGTAGGCGCTAAAAAGACCTGCCAAAATCACATAGGTCGTCATGTTACAATTTAGTCAATAAAGGCCTACAACTGGAGAGAAACCGAGTGCTTTGACGCTCGCCGTTCGGCCCCACAGCCGTCCAGAGACTCGAGGGTGGCCACCCCTGAAAGCTGGATTCCCACCGATCGTTTGTTTCAAATCTTAGCCCACTAGCTCAAAAGTAAGCGCTAAAACGTCCTGCCAAAGACACATAGGTCGTCATGCTACAATTTAGTCAATAAAGGCCTACTACTGGAGCGAAACCGAGTGCTTCGACGCTCGCCGTTCGGCCCCACGATTTCCGAGAGGCTTGGAAGAGGCCTCCCTTGAAAGCTGGATTCCCAAGGCTTGTCTGTGTGAATTCCTAGCCCGCTACGCTGAAATTAAGCGACGTAAAGTCGTGCCGAAGTCAACTCGGTCGTCATGGTACTCGAGCGAAACTGAGTGCTTTAACGCTCGCCGCTCGGCCCCACAGCCGACCAGAGACTCGGAGGAGGCCTCGTCTGAAAACTGGATTCCCACCGATCGTTTGTTTCAAATCTTAGCCCACGAACTCAAAAGTAAGCGCTAAAAAGTCCTGCCAAAGTCACATAGGTTGTCATGTTACAATTTAGTAAATAAAGGCCTACTACTGGACCGAAACTGAGTGCTTTGACGCTCGCCGTTCGGCCCCACGACCTCCGAGAGGCTTGGAAGAGGCCTCCCCTGAAAGCTGGATTCCCACCGATCGTTTATTTCAAATCTTAGCCAAGTAGCCGAAAAGTAGGCGCTAAAAAGTCCTGCCAAAATCACATAGGTCGTCATGTTACAATTTAGTCAATAAAGGCCTACTACTGGAGAGAAACCGAGTGCTTTGACGCTCGCCGTTCGGCCCCACAGCCGTCCAGAGACTCGGGAGAGGCCTCCCCTGAAAGATGGATTCCCACCGATCGTTTGTTTCAAATCTTAGCCCACTAGCTCAAAAGTAAGCGCTAAAACGTCCTGCCAAAGTAACATAGGTCGTCATGTTACAATTTAGTCAATAAAGGCCTACTACTGGAGTGAAACCGAGTGCTTCGGCGCTCACCGTTCGGCCCCACGAGCTCCGAGAGGCTTGGAAGAGGCCTCCCTTGAAAGCTGGATTCCCACGGCTTGTCTGTGTGAATTCCTAGCCCGCTCGGCTGAAGTTAAGCGACCTAAAGTCGTGCCGAAGTCAAATCGGTCGTCATGGTACTCGAGCGAAACTGAGTGCTTTAACGCTCGCCGCTCGGCCCCACAGCCGACCAGAGACTTGGGGGAGGCCTCCCCTGAAAGCGGAATTCCCACCGATCGTTTGTTTCAAATCTTAGCCCACTAACTCAAAAGTAAGCGCTAAAAAGTCCTGCCAAAGTCACATAGGTTGTCATGTTACAATTTAGTCAATAAAGGCCTACTACTGGAGCGAAACCGAATGCTTCGACGCTCGCCGTTCGGCCCCACGATTTCCAAGAGGCTTGGAAGAGGCCTCCCTTGAAAGCTGGATTCCCAAGGCTTGTCTGTGTGAATTCCTAGCTCGCTAGGCTGAAATTAAGCGACTTAAAGTCGTGCCGAAGTCAAATCGGTCGTCATGGTACTCGAGCGAAACTGAGTGCTTTAACGCTCGCCCCAACAGCTGTCCAGAGACTCGGGGGAGGCCTCCACTGAAAGCTCGATTCCCACCGATCGTTTGTTTTAAATCTTAGCCCACTAGCTCAAACGTAAGCGCTAAAAAGTCCTGCCAAAATCACATAGGTCGTCATGTTACAATTTAGTCAATAAAGGCCTACTACTGGAGAGAAACCGAGTGCTTTGACGCTCGCCGTTCGGCCCCACAGCCGTCCAGAGACTCGAGGGTGGCCCCCCCTGAAAGCTGGATTCCCACCGATCGTTTGTTTCAAATCTTAGCCCACTAGCTCAAAAGTAGGCGCTAAAAAGTCCTGCCAAAGTCACATAGGTCGTCATGTTACAATTTAGTCAATAAAGGCCTACTACTGGAGGGAAACCGAGTGCTTTGAAGCTCGCCGTTCGGCCCCAGAGCTGTCCAGAGACTCGGGGGAGGCCTCCCCTGAAAGCTGGATTCCCATCGATCGTTTGTTTAAAATCTTAGCCCACTAGCTCAAAAGTAAGCGCTAAAATGTCCTGCCAAAGTCACATAGGTCGTCATGTTACAATTTAGTGAATAAAGGCCTACTACTGGACCGAAACTGAGTGCTTTGACGCTCGCCGTTCGGCCCCACGACCTCTGAGAGGCTTGGAAGAGGCCTCCCATGAAAGCTGGATTCCCACCGATCGTTTATTTCAAATCTTAGCCAAGTAGCCGAAAAGTAGGCGCTAAAAAGTCCTGCCAAAATCACATAGGTCGTCATGTTACAATTTAGTCAATAAAGGCCTACTACTGGAGAGAAACCGAGTGCTTTGACGCTCGCCGTTCGGCCCCACAGCCGTCCAGAGACTCGGGAGAGGCCTCCCCTGAAAGATGGATTCCCACCGATCGTTTGTTTCAAATCTTAGCCCACTAGCTCAAAAGTAAGCGCTAAAACGTCCTGCCAAAGTAACATAGGTCGTCATGTTACAATTTAGTCAATAAAGGCCTACTACTGGAGTGAAACCGAGTGCTTCGGCGCTCACCGTTCGGCCCCACGAGCTCCGAGAGGCTTGGAAGAGGCCTCCCTTGAAAGCTGGATTCCCACGGCTTGTCTGTGTGAATTCCTAGCCCGCTCGGCTGAAGTTAAGCGACCTAAAGTCGTGCCGAAGTCAAATCGGTCGTCATGGTACTCGAGCGAAACTGAGTGCTTTAACGCTCGCCGCTCGGCCCCACAGCCGACCAGAGACTTGGGGGAGGCCTCCCCTGAAAGCGGAATTCCCACCGATCGTTTGTTTCAAATCTTAGCCCACTAACTCAAAAGTAAGCGCTAAAAAGTCCTGCCAAAGTCACATAGGTTGTCATGTTACAATTTAGTCAATAAAGGCCTACTACTGGAGCGAAACCGAATGCTTCGACGCTCGCCGTTCGGCCCCACGATTTCCAAGAGGCTTGGAAGAGGCCTCCCTTGAAAGCTGGATTCCCAAGGCTTGTCTGTGTGAATTCCTAGCTCGCTAGGCTGAAATTAAGCGACTTAAAGTCGTGCCGAAGTCAAATCGGTCGTCATGGTACTCGAGCGAAACTGAGTGCTTTAACGCTCGCCCCAACAGCTGTCCAGAGACTCGGGGGAGGCCTCCACTGAAAGCTCGATTCCCACCGATCGTTTGTTTTAAATCTTAGCCCACTAGCTCAAACGTAAGCGCTAAAAGGTCCTGCCAAAATCACATAGGTCGTCATGTTACAATTTAGTCAATAAAGGCCTACTACTGGAGAGAAACCGAGTGCTTTGACGCTCGCCGTTCGGCCCCACAGCCGTCCAGAGACTCGAGGGTGGCCCCCCCTGAAAGCTGGATTCCCACCGATCGTTTGTTTCAAATCTTAGCCCACTAGCTCAAAAGTAGGCGCTAAAAAGTCCTGCCAAAGTCACATAGGTCGTCATGTTACAATTTAGTCAATAAAGGCCTACTACTGGAGGGAAACCGAGTGCTTTGAAGCTCGCCGTTCGGCCCCAGAGCTGTCCAGAGACTCGGGGGAGGCCTCCCCTGAAAGCTGGATTCCCATCGATCGTTTGTTTAAAATCTTAGCCCACTAGCTCAAAAGTAAGCGCTAAAATGTCCTGCCAAAGTCACATAGGTCGTCATGTTACAATTTAGTGAATAAAGGCCTACTACTGGACCGAAACTGAGTGCTTTGACGCTCGCCGTTCGGCCCCACGACCTCTGAGAGGCTTGGAAGAGGCCTCCCATGAAAGCTGGATTCCCACCGATCGTTTATTTCAAATCTTAGCCAAGTAGCTGAAAAGTAGGCGCTAAAAAGTCCTGCCAAAATCACATAGGTCGTCATGTTACAATTTAGTCAATAAAGGCCTATTAGTGGACCGAAACAGAGTGCTTTAACGCTCGCCGCTCGGCCCCACAGCTGTCCAGAGTCTCGGTGGAGGCCTCCCCTGAAAGCTGGATTCCCACCGATCGTTTGTTTAAAATCTTAGCCCACTAGCTCAAACGTAAGCGCTAAAATGTCCTGCCAAAGTCACATAGGTCGTCATGTTACAATTTAGTGAATAAAGGCCTACTACTGGAGCGAAACCGAGTGCATTGACGCTCGCCGTTCGGCCCCACGACCTCTGAGAGGCTTGGAAGAGGCCTCCCCTGAAGGCTGGATTCCCAAGGATTGTCTGTGTGAATTCCTAGCCCGCTAGGCTGAAATTAAGTGACCTAAAGTCGTGCCGAAGTCAAATCGGTCGTAATGGTATTCGAGCGAAACTGAGTGCTTTAACGCTCGCCACTCGGCCCCACAGCCGTCCAGAGACTCGGGGGAGGCCTCCCCTGAAAGCTGGATTCCCACCGATCGTTTTTTTCAAATCTTAGCCCACTAGCTCAAAAGTAAGCGCTAAAAAGTCCTGCCAAAGTCACATAGGTTGTCATGTTACAATTTAGTCAATAACGGCCTACTACTGGACCGAAACTGAGTGCTTTGACGCTCGCCGTTCGGCCCCACGACCTCCGAGAGGCTTGGAAGAGGCCTCCCCTGAAAGTTGGATTCCCACCGATCGTTTATTTCAAATCTTAGCCAAGTAGCCGAAAAGTAGGCGCTAAAAAGTCCTGCCAAAATCACATAGGTCGTCATGTTACAATTTAGTCAATAAAGGCCTACTACTGGCGCGAAACCGAGTGCTTTGACGCTCGCCGTTCGGCCCCACGACCTCTGAGAGGCTTGGAAGAGGCCTCCCCTGAAAGCTGGATTCCCAAGGATTGTCTGTGTGAATTCCTAGCCCGCTAGCTCAAACGTAAGCGCTAAAAAGTCCAGCCAAAATCACATAGGTCGTCATGTTACAATTTAGTCAATAAAGGCCTATTAGTGGACCGAAACAGAGTGCTTTAACGCTCGCCGCTCAGCCCCACAGCTGTCCAGAGACTCGGGGGAGGCCTCCCCTGAAAGCTGGTTTCCCACCGATCGTTTGTTTCAAATCTTAACCCACTAGATCAAAACTAAGCGGTAAAAAGTCCTGCCAAAGTCACATAGGTTGTCATGTTACAATTTAGTCAATAAAGGCCTACTACTGGAGCGAAACCGAGTGCTTCGACGCTCGCCGTTCGGCCCCACGAGCTCCGAGAGGCTTGGAAGAGGCCTCCCTTGAAAGCTGGATTCCCACGGCTTGTCTGTGTGAGTTCCTAGCCCGCTCGGCTGAAGTTAAGCGACCTAAAGTCGTGCCGAAGTCAAATCGGTCGTCATGGTACTCGAGCGAAACTGAGTGCTTTAACGCTCGCCGCTCGGCCCCACAGCTGTCCAGAGACTCGGGGGAGGCCTCCCCTGAAAGCTGGTTTCCCACCGATCGTTTGTTTCAAATATTAACCCACTAGATCAAAAGTAAGCGCTAAAAAATCCTGCCAAAGTAACATAGGTCGTCATGTTACAATTTAGTCAATAAAGGCCTACTACTGGAGTGAAACAGAGTGCTTCGACGCTCGCCGTTCGGCCCCACGAGCTCCGAGAGGCTTGGAAGAGGCCTCCCTTGAAAGCTGGATTCCCACCGATCGTTTGTTTTAAATCTTAGCCCACTAGCTTAAACGTAAGCGCTAAAAAGTCCTGCCAAAATCACATAGGTCGTCATGTTACAATTTAGTCAATAAAGGCCTATTACTTGACCGAAACAGAGTGCTTTAACGCTCGCCACTCAGCCCCACAGCTGTCCAGAGACTCGGGGGAGGCCTCCCCTGAAAGCTGGTTTCCCACCGATCGTTTGTTTCAAATCTTAACCCACTAGATCAAAAGTAAGCGCTAAAAAGTCCTGCCAAAGTCACATAGGTTGTCATGTTACAATTTAATCAATAAAGGCCTACTACTGGAGCGAAACCGAGTGCTTCGACGCTCGCCGTTCGGCCCCACGAGCTCCGAGAAGCTTGGAAGAGGCCTCCCTTGAAAGCTGGATTCCCACGGCTTGTCTGTGTGAGTTCCTAGCCCGCTCGGCTGAAGTTAAGCGACCTAAAGTCGTGCCGAAGTCAAATCGGTCGTCATGGTACTCGAGCGAAACTGAGTGCTTTAACGCTCGCCGCTCGGCCCCACAGCCGTCCAGAGACTCGGGGGTGGCCTCCCCTGAAAGCTGGATTCCCACCGATCGTTTGTTTAAAATCTTAGCCCACTAGCTCAAAAGTAAGCGCTAAAAAGTCCTGCCAAAGTCACATAGGTTGTCATGTTACAATTTAGTCAATAAAGGCCTACTACTGGAGCGAAACCGAGTGCTTTGACGCTCGCCGTTCGGCCCCACGACCTCCGAGAGGCTTGGAAGAGGCCTTCCCTGAAAGCTGGATTCCCACCGATCGTTTATTTCAAATCTTAGCCAAGTAGCTGAAAAGTAGGCGGTAAAACGTCCTGCCAAAATCACATAGGTCGTCATGTTACAATTTAGTCAATAAAGGCCTACTACTGGAGAGAAACCGAGTGCTTTGACGCTCGCCGTTCGGCCCCACAGCCGTCCAGAGACTCGGGGGAGGCCTCCCCTGAAAGCTGGATTCCCACCGATCGTTTGTTTCAAATCTTAGCCCACTAGCTCATAATTAAGCGCTAAAAAGTCCTGCCAAAGTAACATAGGTCGTCATGTTACAATTTAGTCAATAAAGGCCTACTACTGGAGTGAAACAGAGTGCTTCGACGCTCGCCGTTCGGCCCCACGACCTCCGAGAGGCTTGGAAGAGGCCTCCCTTGAAAGCTGGATTCCCAAGGCTTGTCTGTGTGAATTCCTAGCCCGCTCGGCTGAAATTAAGCGACCTAAAGTTGTGCCGAAGTCAAATCGGTCGTCATGGTACTCGAGCGAAACTGAGTGCTTTAACGCTTGCCGCTCGGCCCCAGAGCCGTCCAGAGACTCGGGGGAGGCCTCCCCTGAAAGCTGGATTCCCATCGATCGTTTGTTTAAAATCTTAGCCCACTAGCTCAAAGGTAAGCGCTAAAATGTCCTGCCAAAGTCACATACGTCGTCATGTTACAATTTAGTGAATAAAGGCCTACTACTGGAGCGAAACCGAGTGCATTGACACTCGCCGTTCGGCCCCACGACCTCTGAGAGGCTTGGAAGAGGCCTCCCCTGAAAGCTGGATTCCCAAGGATTGTCTGTGTGAATTCCTAGCCCGCTAGGCGGAAATTAAGTGACCTAAAGTCGTGCCTAAGTCAAATCGGTCGTCATGGTACTCGAGCGAAACTGAGTGCTTTAACGCTCGCCGCTCGGCCACACAGCCGTCCAAAGACTAGGGGGTGGCCTCCCCTGAAAGCTGGATTCCCACCGATCGTTTGTTTCAAATCTTAGCCCACTAGCTCAAACGTAAGCGCTAAAAAGTCCTGCCAAAGTCACATAGGTTGTCATGTTACAATTTAGTCAATAAAGGCCTACTACTGGACCGAAACTGAGTGCTTTGACGCTCGCCGTTCGGCCCCACGACCTCTGAGAGGCTTGGAAGAGGCCTCCTCTGAAAGCTGGATTCCCACCGATCGTTTATTTCAAATCTTAGCCAAGTAGCTGAAAAGTAGGCGCTAAAAAGTCCTGCCAAAATCACATAGGTCGTCATGTTACAATTTAGTCAATAAAGGCCTATTAGTGGACCGAAACAGAGTGCTTTAACGCTCGCCGCTCCGCCCCACAGCTGTCCAGAGACTCGGTGGAGGCCTCCCCTGAAAGCTGGATTCCCACCGATCGTTTGTTTAAAATCTTAGCCCACTAGCTCAAAAGTAAGCGCTAAAATGTCCTGCCAAGGTCACATAGGTCGTTATGTTACAATTTAGTGAATAAAGGCCTACTACTGGAGCGAAACCGAGTCCATTGACGCTCGCCGTTCGGCCCCACGACCTCTGAGAGGCTTGGAAGAGGCCTCCCCTGAAAGCTGGATTCCCAAGGATTGTCTGTGTGAATTCCTAGCCCGCTAGGCTGAAATTAAGCGACCTAAAGTCGTGCCGAAGTCAAATCGGTCGTAATGGTATTCAAGCGAAACAGAGTGCTTTAACGCTCGCCACTCGGCCCCACAGCCGTCCAGAGACTCGGGGGAGGCCTCCCCTGAAAGCTGGATTCCCACCGATCGTTTATTTCAAATCTTAGCCAAGTAGCCGAAAAGTAGGCGCTAAAAAGTCCTGCCAAAATCACATAGGTCGTCATGTTACAATTTAGTCAATAAAGGCCTACTACTGGAGCGAAACCGAGTGCTTTGACGCTCGCCGTTCGGCCCCACGACCTTGAGAGGCTTGGAAGAGGCCTCCCCTGAAAGCTGGATTCCCACCGATCGTTTGTTTTAAATCTTAGCCCACTAGCTCAAACGTAAGCGCTAAAAAGTCCTGCCAAAATCACATAGGTCGTCATGTTACAATTTAGTCAATTAAGGCCTTTTACTGGACCGAAACGGAGTGCTTTAACGCTCGCCGCTCGGCCCCACAGCTGTCCAGAGACTCGGTGGAGGCCTGCCCTGAAAGCTGGATTCCCACCGATCGTTTGTTTCAAATCTTAGCCCACTAGTTCAAAAGTAGGCGCTAAAAAGTCCTGCCAAAGTCACATAGATCGTCATGTTACAATTTAGTCAATAAAGGCCTACTACTGGAGAGAAACCGAGTGCTTTGAAGCTCGCCGTTCGGCCCCACAGCCGTCCAGAGACTTGGGGGAGGCCTCCCCTGAAAGCTGAATTCCCACCGATCGTTTGTTTCAAATCTTAGCCCACTAGATCAAAAGTAAGCGCTAAAAAGTCCTGCCAAAGTCACATAGGTTGTCATGTTACAATTTAGTCAATAAAGGCCTACTACTGGAGCGAAACCGAGTGCTTCGACGCTCGCCGTTCGGCCCCACGACCTCTGAGAGGCTTGGAAGAGGCCTCCCCTGAAAGCTGGATTCCCACCGATCGTTTATTTCAAATCTTAGCCAAGTAGCTGAAAAGTAGGCGCTAAAAAGTCCTGCCAAAATCACATAGGTCGTCATGTTACAATTTAGTCAATAAAGGCCTATTAGTGGACCGAAACAGAGTGCTTTAACGCTCGCCACTCGGCCCCACAGCCGTCCAGAGACTCGGGGGAGGCCTCCCCTGAAAGCTGGATTCCCACCGATCGTTTTTTTCAAATCTTAGCCCACTAGCTCAAAAGTAAGCGCTAAAAAGTCCTGCCAAAGTCACATAGGTTGTCATGTTACAATTTAGTCAATAAAGGCCTACTACTGGACCGAAACTGAGTGCTTTGACGCTCGCCGTTCGGCCCCACGACCTCCGAGAGGCTTGGAAGAGGCCTCCCCTGAAAGTTGGATTCCCACTGATCGTTTATTTCAAATCTTAGCCAAGTAGCCGAAAAGTAGGCGCTAAAAAGTCCTGCCAAAATCACATAGGTCGTCATGTTACAATTTAGTCAATAAAGGCCTACTACTGGCGCGAAACCGAGTGCTTTGACGCTCGCCGTTCGGCCCCACGACCTCTGAGAGGCTTGGAAGAGGCCTCCCCTGAAAGCTGGATTCCCAAGGATTGTCTGTGTGAATTCCTAGCCCGCTAGCTCAAACGTAAGCGCTAAAAAGTCCAGCCAAAATCACATAGGTCGTCATGTTACAATTTAGTCAATAAAGGCCTACTACTGGAGCGAAACCGAGTGCTTCGACGCTCGCCGTTCGGCCCCACGAGCTCCGAGAGGCTTGGAAGAGGCCTCCCTTGAAAGCTGGATTCCCACGGCTTGTCTGTGTGAGTTCCTAGCCCGCTCGGCTGAAGTTAAGCGACCTAAAGTCGTGCCGAAGTCAAATCGGTCGTCATGGTACTCGAGCGAAACTGAATGCTTTAACGCTCGCCGCTCGGCCCCACAGCTGTCCAGAGACTCGGGGGAGGCCTCCCCTGAAAGCTGGTTTCCCACCGATCGTTTGTTTCAAATCTTAACCCACTAGATCAAAAGTAAGCGCTAAAAAGTCCTGCCAAAGTAACATAGGTCGTCATGTTACAATTTAGTCAATAAAGGCCTACTACTGGAGTGAAACAGAGTGCTTCGACGCTCGCCGTTCGGCCCCACGAGCTCCGAGAGGCTTGGAAGAGGCCTCCCTTGAAAGCTGGATTCCCACCGATCGTTTGTTTTAAATCTTAGCCCACTAGCTCAAACGTAAGCGCTAAAAAGTCCTGCCAAAATCACATAGGTCGTCATGTTACAATTTAGTCAATAAAGGCCTATTACTGGACCGAAACAGAGTGCTTTAACGCTCGCCACTCAGCCCCACAGCTGTCCAGAGACTCGGGGGAGGCCTCCCCTGAAAGCTGGTTTCCCACCGATCGTTTGTTTCAAATCTTAACCCACTAGATAAAAAAGTAAGCGCTAAAAAGTCCTGCCAAAGTCACATAGGTTGTCATGTTACAATTTAGTCAATAAAGGCCTACTACTGGAGCGAAACCGAGTGCTTCGACGCTCGCCGTTCGGCCCCACGAGCTCCGAGAGGCTTGGAAGAGGCCTCCCTTGAAAGCTGGATTCCCACGGCTTGTCTGTGTGAGTTCCTAGCCCGCTCGGCTGAAGTTAAGCGACCTAAAGTCGTGCCGAAGTCAAATCGGTCGTCATGGTACTCGAGCGAAACTGAGTGCTTTAACGCTCGGCCCCACAGCCGTCCAGAAACTCGGGGGTGGCCTCCCCTGAAAGCTGGATTCCCACCGATCGTTTGTTTAAAATCTTAGCCCACTAGCTCAAAAGTAAGCGCTAAAAAGTCCTGCCAAAGTCACATAGGTCGTCATGTTACAATTTAGTCAATAAAGGCCTACTACTGGAGCGAAACCGAGTGCTTTGACGCTCGCCGTTCGGCCCCACGACCTCCGAGAGGCTTGGAAGAGGCCTTCCCTGAAAGCTGGATTCCCACCGATCGTTTATTTCAAATCTTAGCCAAGTAGCTGAAAAGTAGGCGGTAAAACGTCCTGCCAAAATCACATAGGTCGTCATGTTACAATTTAGTCAATAAAGGCCTACTACTGGAGAGAAACCGAGTGCTTTGACGCTCGCCGTTCGGCCCCACAGCCGTCCAGAGACTCGGGGGAGGCCTCCCCTGAAAGCTGGATTCCCACCGATCGTTTGTTTCAAATCTTAGCCCACTAGCTCATAATTAAGCGCTAAAAAGTCCTGCCAAAGTAACATAGGTCGTCATGTTACAATTTAGTCAATAAAGGCCTACTACTGGAGTGAAACAGAGTGCTTCGACGCTCGCCGTTCGGCCCCACGACCTCCGAGAGGCTTGGAAGAGGCCTCCCTTGAAAGCTGGATTCCCAAGGCTTGTCTGTGTGAATTCCTAGCCCGCTCGGCTGAAATTAAGCGACCTAAAGTTGTGCCGAAGTCAAATCGGTCGTCATGGTACTCGAGCGAAACTGAGTGCTTTAACGCTTGCCGCTCGGCCCCAGAACCGTCCAGAGACTCGGGGGAGGCCTCCCCTGAAAGCTGGATTCCCATCGATCGTTTGTTTAAAATCTTAGCCCACTAGCTCAAAAGTAAGCGCTAAAATGTCCTGCCAAAGTCACATAGGTCGTCATGTTACAATTTAGTGAATAAAGGCCTACTACTGGAGCGAAACCGAGTGCATTGACACTCGCCGTTCGGCCCCACGACCTCTGAGAGGCTTGGAAGAGGCCTCCCCTGAAAGCTGGATTCCCAAGGATTGTCTGTGTGAATTCCTAGCCCGCTAGGCGGAAATTAAGTGACCTAAAGTCGTGCCTAAGTCAAATCGGTCGTCATGGTACTCGAGCGAAACTGAGTGCTTTAACGCTCGCCGCTCGGCCACACAGCCGTCCAAAGACTCGGGGGTGGCCTCCCCTGAAAGCTGGATTCCCACCGATCGTTTGTTTAAAATCTTAGCCCACTAGCTCAAAAGTAAGCGCTAAAAAGTCCTGCCAAAGTCACATAGGTCGTCATGTTACAATTTAGTCAATAAAGGCCTACTACTGGAGCGAAACCGAGTGCTTTGACGCTCGCCGTTCGGCCCCACGACCTCCGAAAGGCTTGGAAGAGGCCTCCCCTGAAAGCTGGATTCCCACTGATCGTTTATTTCAAATCTTAGCCAAGTAGCTGAAAAGTAGGCGCTAAAACGTCCTGCCAAAATCACATAGGTCGTCATGTTACAATTTAGTCAATAAAGGCCTACTACTGGAGAGAAACCGAGTGCTTTGACGCTCGCCGTTCGGCCCCACAGCCGTCCAGAGACTCGGGGGAGGCCTCCCCTGAAAGCTGGATTCCCACCGATCGTTTGTTTCAAATCTTAGCCCACTAGCTAAAAAGTAAGCGCTAAAAAGTCCTGCCAAAGTAACATAGGTCGTCATGTTACAATTTAGTCAATAAAGGCCTACTACTGGAGTGAAACCGAGTGCTTCGACGCTCGCCGTTCGGCCCCACGAGCTCCGAGAGGCTTGGAAGAGGCCTCCCTTGAAAGCTGGATTCCCACGGCTTGTCTGTGTGAATTCCTAGCCCGCTCGGCTGAAGTTAAGCGACCTAAAGTCGTGCCGAAGTCAAATCGGTCGTCATGGTACTCGAGCGAAACTGAGTGCTTTAACGCTCGCAGCTCGGCCCCACAGCCGACCAGAGACTCGGAGGAGAACTCGTCTGAAAACTGGATTCCCACCGATCGTTTGTTTCAAATCTTAGCCCACTAGCTCAAAAGTAAGCGCTAAAAAGTTCTGCCAAAGTCACATAGGTTGTCATGTTACAATTTAGTCAAGAAAGGCCTACTACTGGAGCGAAACCGACTGCTTCGACGCTCGCCGTTCGGCCCCACGACCTCCGAGAGGCTTGGAAGAGGCCTCCCTTGAAAGCTGGATTCCCAAGGCTTGTCTGTGTGAATTCCTAGCCCGCTCGGCTGAAATTAAGCGACCTAAAGTTGTGCCGAAGTCAAATCGGTCGTCATGGTACTCGAGCGAAACTGAGTGCTTTAACGCTTGCCGCTCGGCCCCACAGCCGTACAGAGACTCGGGGGAGGCCTCCCCTGAAAGCTGGATTCCCATCGATCGTTTGTTTAAAATCTTAGCCCACTAGCTCAAAAGTAAGCGCTAAAATGTCCTGCCAAAGTCACATAGGTCGTCATGTTATAATTTAGTGAATAAAGGCCTACTACAGGAACGAAACCGAGTGCATTGACGCTCGCCGTTCGGCCCCACGACTTCTGAGAGGCTTGGAAGAGGCCTCCCCTGAAAGCTGGATTCCCAAGGATTGTCTGTGTGAATCCCTAGCCCGCTAGGCTGAAATTAAGTGACCTAAAGTCGTGCCGAAGTCAAATCGGTCGTAATGGTATTCGAGCGAACCTGAGTGCTTTAACGCTCGCCGCTCGGCCCCACAGCCGTCCAGAGACTCGGGGGTGGCCTCCCCTGAAAGCTGGATTCCCACCGATCGTTTGTTTCAAATCTTAGCCCACTAGCTCAAAAGTAAGCGCTAAAAAGTCCTGCCAAAGTCACATAGGTTGTCATGTTACAATTTAGTCAATAAAGGCCTACTACTGGACCGAAACAGAGTGCTTTGACGCTCGCCGTTCGGCCCCACGACCTCCGAAAGGCTTGGAAGAGGCCTCCCCTGAAAGTTGGATTCCCACCGATCGTTTATTTCAAATCTTAGCCAAGTAGCCGAAAAGTAGGCGCTAAAAAGTCCTGCCAAAATCACATAGGTCGTCATGTTACAATTTAGTCAATAAAGGCCTACTACTGGAGCGAAACCGAGTGCTTTGACGCTCGCCGTTCGGACCCACGACCTCTGAGAGGCTTGGAGGAGGCCTCCCCTGAAAGCTGGATTTCCAAGGATTGTCTGTGTGAATTCCTAGCCCGCTAGCTCAAACGTAAGCGCTAAAAAGTCCTGCCAAAATCACAGGTCGTCATGTTACAATTTAGTCAATAAAAGCCTACTACTGGAGCGAAACATGTCACAATTTCTTGACATGACAGAGTATTAGGATCCGAGATTGGTCTCCTTATGTCCTTGTCATTTTTGACAGTGTTGACTAATTAGATTTTCCCTCTTCCCTCGTTCTAAGAATGAGGACCTGTATGTCTTTCAACTCCAGAAAACAAAGAAACCAAATCAGGTCAACGGCCGCAAACAAGTTCCAGCGAAGGTACTATTTACACCCCAGTAATTCCTTGTCAGTCAATTTTAAGAAGCAAGTTAATGCATACTTTTCTAAATATCCCTCTCAGAGCTTCTCGCCCTGACCACCAGTCAAACGAACAACGGGAAAATTTGAAATCCCAGGTAGGTTTCATTTACAAGGTTCCCATGGAGGTGGATTGGTTCCAATCCAATTCAACTTTATTAACAAAGCAAACAATAGAATGAAAAAAAATATTTCAAAATGAAAAAAAATATATTTAATACTGTGTGTGTGCGTACATACAAGTGAATCAACTGTCAGTAAAGCGACCAGCAGAGAGACCTGTTTGGACGTACAAATAAGATATTCTGGTGTGCCGACCTTGGTCACCGGGAGGTAGTACTGTACAGTATAATATAGTCATGTGGACAAACGAAGAAGAATAGACTTCTTCTGCTGTAATACTAACTCAATAAGTCGCTATAATACTCGTTTTGGGGGGACCTGGGGGTGGTGGGGGATTGGACAGCAAACCCACGAGAGCAAGACGATAAGAACAATTGGGAACTACTGGCAAACATTCACATTGGTGCATTACATCTAGAGTCAGCTGATCATGAACCACCCCCATGACCTCTTTAGGTGAGGTCACGACAAGCCAAACAAAGTCAAAACCACTTGAGCACCTTGGATGTGCACATCATTATCAGCTCAACACACAAATACATTCAATGGTTTTCTTTTCTGTTCAACGTCCAAGATTTCTGCACATCGGCTTCTGGTGTCATTGAAGGTTGCGTGCGTAGAAACAAGATGTCCACGAAAAGTCTCATTTCAGTCTGAAGGCGGTTTCGATCGTGTCGTTTCTAAAAGATGGCTGTACTCCGCTGCATACAAGCAACGTGTAGACACGGTTTATGACAAAATGACATCATTGTAGGCTCTTTCATGAGCACAGCAGGCCAGTGGAGGAGCAATGAGAGTGACACCGCTTCGAAAAAAAAAAAGCACAGTAAGGAAACGCAAAACAGCTAATCCTTGCCGCCGACGCCGCAGTCAGGACAGCATCTCCTCACTCGCGGTCGGTCAAGGTTAGCGGCCGGAATAGATCATCGGTTGCCTGGCGATTCTGCTTCAGGAGTCGTACACTCGACATCCCGTGTTCCTAAAGCGGCACGACCGCAAGCGATTACAAACTCCAAATGCGCGCTCGTACAAAAACCACGCTGTCTCCTATAGGTTGGATATCATTGGCGTTGGGTGGAATACTTGCATGTCCAAAACCATGACTTTTCAGGAAAACAATAACTAAGTCTTTATTCACACTGTATCATCAAAGAGCAAGCAATTTACAACGCTCAGTCATTTGGAAGTCGTCCCCGTCTATACGTGCCCTGCAACTGACTGGCGACCAGTTCAGGGCGTTGTCCGCCTTTCGCCCAAAGTCAGCTGGGAAAGGCTCCGGCGCAGCGCCCCGCGACCTTTACCGGGAGAAGCGGTGTTGAAAATAGATGGATAGACGGACCAAATTTGGCCCGATGCCCACAATATGTACTCTATATACACGTGCGCACAAAAATGATTTACAACAGTTCTTCTAAAAACAGTCCATTTTTAACAACTTTTGGACCAATTATCATTTATAAAATACTTTTTGGATTGAAAATGTCAGAGAGGTATTCATTTAAAAAAAAAAAAAAAAAAAAAAAAAACTCACAACGCATGCTACTTTGTGTTGGAAACAATCGGAGCTGGCACGCTGACATCTAATTATGTTCATGTTGCAACCTCCATCGGCAGTGTGCAAGCACGCACGTTCTCAGGACAAAGGCTATTTCGGTGGAAGGAAAGGAGAATAAATCGGTGGACAATATGGAAAGGGGGGGAAAGGAATGCCGTGTGAAAGCAGCTTCAAGTTGCTGGCCACGCAGCTGCAAATTGTACCTCACCGGGCCGCTAGAGGGAAGCAAAGTAACCTGCTCAAAACAACAGTCCAAATTCCGATTTGTCTGCGAGATGACTTTGGCTGTGTTTTATCGGCTGTTCGACTTCTGCTTGTGGAGCTTTTCCTTCTCCCTCTTTCACCTTGGCATGATCCTAAGCTTCATGCTGCTTTTACTACTGGGACGCGCCAACCCCTGGATGCACACACAATCACACGTGGCACAACGCACACAAGGGTGTTTCGCGATCCTTACCTCCTCGGCACAGATCCGGTGGATGTCATCCAGCTTGTGGAGCTCAGCACTCAGGCTGTTGAGGGTGAAGCGGAGCCCCTCTTCCTCAGGGAACTCGGACTGAGGAGGATGAGAAGAAGGGTGCGCGAGAGATCGGATGGCCAAAAAGTGGCAGCAGCAAGTGGCGAGAGAGGTTCCCGGATGTTTTGGTCGTCTCTGCCTGGAGAAATTTCCACGGCTGTGCTGCGACTCCAAAACTGAAAACTAACAACACTGGTTTGAGTGATTTCTCCAAAACCTACAAAACATGTACGTTTGGGAAATCAAGTCCAACATTTGGGGTTAGTGCTCCATCGGTCGTGGGTGTGTGTGTGTTCCGGT
>NW_026904258.1:0-54519 GCF_024500275.1 Phycodurus eques | reverse complement strand
TCACACAGACAATCTTTGGGAATCCAGCTTTCAGGGGAGGCCTCTTCCAAGCCTCTCGGAGGTCGAGGGGCCGAACGGCGAGCGTTAAAGCACTCAGTTTCGGTCCAGTAGGAGGCCTTTATTGACTAAATTGTAACATGACTACCTATGTGACTTTGGCAAGACTTTTTAGCGCCTACCTTTGAGCTATTGGGCTAAGATTTGAGACAAACGATCGGTGGGAATCCAGCTTTTAGGGGAGGCCTCTTCCAAGCCTCTCGGAGGTCGTGGGCCCGAACGGCGAGCGTCAAAGCACTCGGTTTCGCTCGAGTACCATGACGACCGATTTGACTTCGGCACGACTTTAGGTGCCTTAATTTCAGCCTAGCGGGCTAGGAATTCACACAGACAATCCTTGGGAATCCAGCTTTCAGGGGAGGCCACTTCCAAGCCTCTCAGAGGTTGTGGGGCCTAACGGCGAGCGTCAAAGCACTCGGTTTCGCTCCAGTAGTAGACCTTTATTGACTAAATTGTAACATGACAACCGATGTGACTTTGGCAGGACTTTTTTGCGCCTACGTTTTAGCTACTGGGCTAAGATTTGAAACAAACGATCGGTGGGAATCCAGCTTTCAGGGGAGGCCTCTTCCGAGCCTCTCGGAGGTCGTGGGGTCGAGCGGCGAGCGTTAAAGCACTCAGTTTCGCTCGAGTACCATGACGACCGATTTGACTTCGGCACGACTTTAGGTCGCCTAATTTCTGCCTAGCGGGCTAGGAATTTACACAGACAAGCCTTGGGAATCCAGCTTTCAGGGGAGGCCACTTCCAAGCCTCTCAGAGGTTGTGGGGCCTAACGGCGAGCGTCAAAGCACTCGTTTTCGCTCCAGTAGTAGGCCTTTATTGACTAAATTGTAACATGACGACCTATGTGACTTTGGCATGACTTTTTAGCGCCTACTGTTGAGCTAGTGGGCTAAGATTTGAATCAAACAGTCGGTCGGAATCCAGCTTTCAGGGGACGCCTCCCCCGAGTCTCTGGACGGCTGTGGGGCAGAGTGGCGAGCGTTAAAGCACTCAGTTTCGGTCCAGTAGTAGGCCTTTATTGACTAAATTGTAACATGACGACCTATGTGATTTTGGCAGGACTTTTTAGCGCTTACTCTTGAGCTAGTGGGCTAAGATTTGAAACACATTATCGGTGGGAATCCAGCTTTCAGGGGAGTCCTCCCCCGAGTCTCTGGACGGCTGTGGGGCCTAGCGGCGAGCGTTAAAGCACTCAGTTTCGCTCGAGTACCATGACGACCGATTTGACTTCGGCACGACTTTAGGTCGCTTAATTTCAGCCTAACGGGCTAGGAATTCACACAGACAATCCTTGGGAATCCAGCTTTCAGGGAAGGCCTCCCGCGAGTCTCTGGACAGCTGTGGGGTCGAACGGCGAGCGTCAAAGCACTCGGTTTCGTTCCAGTAGTAGACCTTTATTGACTAAATTGTAACATGACAACCGATGTGACTTTGCCAGGACTTTTTTGCGCCTACTTTTTAGCTACTGGGCTAAGATTTGAAACAAACGATCGGTGGGAATCCAGCTTTCAGGGGAGGCCTCTTCCGAGCCTCTCGGAGGTCGTGGGGTCGAGCGGCGAGCGTTAAAGCACTCAGTTTCGCTCGAGTACCATGACGACCGATTTGACTTCGGCACGACTTTAGGTCGCTTAATTTCTGCCTAGCGGGCTAGGAATTTACACAGACAAGCCTTGGGAATCCAGCTTTCAGGGGAGGCCACTTCCAAGCCTCTCAGAGGTTGTGGGGCCTAACGGCGAGCGTCAACGCACTAGTTTTCGCTCCAGTAGTAGGCCTTTATTGACTAAATTGTAACATGACGACCTATGTGACTTTGGCATGACTTTTTAGCGCCTACTTTTGAGCTAGTGAGCTAAGATTTGAATCAAACAGTCGGTCGGAATCCAGCTTTCAGGGGACGCCTCCCCCGAGTCTCTGGACGGCTGTGGGGCAGAGTGGCGACCGTTAAAGCACTCAGTTTCGCTCGAGTACCATGACGACCTATGTGACTTTGGCAGGACTTTTTAGCGCTTACTGTTGAGCTAGTGGGCTAAGATTTGAAAAAAACGATCGGTGGGAATCCAGCTTTCAGGGTAGGCCTCCCCTGAGTCTCTGGACAGCTGTGGGGCCGAACGGCGAGCGTCAAGGCATTCGGTTTCTCTCCAGTAGTAGGCCTTTATTGACTAAATTGTAACATGACAACCTATGTGATTTTGGCAGGACTTTTTAGTGCTTACCTTTGAGCTAGTGGGCTAAGATTTGAAACAAACGATCGGTGGGAATCCAGCTTTCAGGGGAGTCCTCCCCCGAGTCTCTGGAAGGCTGTGGGGCCGAGCGGCGAGTGTTAAAGCACTCAGTTTCGCTCGAGTACCATGACGACCGATTTGACTTCGGCACGACTTTAGGTCGCTTAATTTCAGCCTAGCGGGCTAGGAATTCACACAGACAATCCTTGGGAATCCAGCTTTCAGGGGAGGCCACTTCCAAGCCTCTCAGAGGTTGTGGGATCTAACGGCGAGCGTCAAAGCACTCTGTTTCGCTCCAGTAGTAGACCTTTATTGACTAAATTGTAACATGACAACCGATGTGACTTTGGCAGGACTTTTTTGCGCCTACTTTTTAGCTACTGGGCTAAGATTTGAAACAAACGATCGGTGGGAATCCAGCTTTCAGGGGAGGCCTCTTCCGAGCCTCTCGGAGGTCGTGGGGTCGAGCGGCGAGCGTTAAAGCACTCAGTTTCGCTCGAGTACCATGACGACCGATTTGACTTCGGCACGACTTTAGGTCGCTTAATTTCTGCCTAGCGGGCTAGGAATTTACACAGACAAGCCTTGGGAATCCAGCTTTCAGGGGAGGCCACTTCCAAGCCTCTCAGAGGTTGTGGGGCCTAACGGCGAGCGTCAAAGCACTCGTTTTCGCTCCAGTAGTAGGCCTTTATTGACTAAATTGTAACATGACGACCTATGTGACTTTGGCATGACTTTTTAGCGCCTACGTTTGAGCTAGTGAGCTAAGATTTGAATCAAACAGTCGGTCAGAATCCAGCTTTCAGGGGACGCCTCCCCCGAGTCTCTGGACGGCTGTGGGGCAGAGTGGCGAGCGTTAAAGCACTCAGTTTCGCTCGAGTACCATGACGACCTATGTGACTTTGGCAGGACTTTTTAGCGCTTACTTTTGAGCTAGTGGGCTAAGATTTGAAAAAAACGATCGGTGGGAATCCAGCTTTCAGGGTAGGCCTCCCCCGAGTCTCTGGACAGCTGTGGGGCCGAACGGCGAGCGTCAAGGCATTCGGTTTCTCTCCAGTAGTAGGCCTTTATTGACTAAATTGTAACATGACAACCTATGTGATTTTGGCAGGACTTTTTAGTGCTTACCTTTGAGCTAGTGGGCTAAGATTTGAAACAAACGATCGGTGGGAATCCAGCTTTCAGGGGAGTCCTCCCCCGAGTCTCTGGAAGGCTGTGGGGCCGAGCGGCGAGTGTTAAAGCACTCAGTTTCGCTCGAGTACCATGACGACCGATTTGACTTCGGCACGACTTTAGGTCGCTTAATTTCAGCCTAGCGGGCTAGGAATTCACACAGACAATCCTTGGGAATCCAGCTTTCAGGGGAGGCCACTTCCAAGCCTCTCAGAGGTTGTGGGATCTAACGGCGAGCGTCAAAGCACTCTGTTTCGCTCCAGTAGTAGACCTTTATTGACTAAATTGTAACATGACAACCGATGTGACTTTGGCAGGACTTTTTTGCGCCTACTTTTTAGCTACTGGGCTAAGATTTGAAACAAACGATCGGTGGGAATCCAGCTTTCAGGGGAGGCCTCTTCCGAGCCTCTCGGAGGTCGTGGGGTCGAGCGGCGAGCGTTAAAGCACTCAGTTTCGCTCGAGTACCATGACGACCGATTTGACTTCGGCACGACTTTAGGTCGCTTAATTTCTGCCTAGCGGGCTAGGAATTTACACAGACAAGCCTTAGGAATCCAGCTTTCAGGGGAGGCCACTTCCAAGCCTCTCAGAGGTTGTGGGGCCTAACGGCGAGCGTCAAAGCACTCGTTTTCGCTCCAGTAGTAGGCCTTTATTGACTAAATTGTAACATGACGACCTATGTGACTTTGGCATGACTTTTTAGCGCCTACGTTTGAGCTAGTGAGCTAAGATTTGAATCAAACAGTCGGTCAGAATCCAGCTTTCAGGGGACGCCTCCCCCGAGTCTCTGGACGGCTGTGGGGCAGAGTGGCGAGCGTTAAAGCACTCAGTTTCGCTCGAGTACCATGACGACCTATGTGACTTTGGCAGGACTTTTTAGCGCTTACTTTTGAGCTAGTGGGCTAAGATTTGAAAAAAACGATCGGTGGGAATCCAGCTTTCAGGGTAGGCCTCCCCCGAGTCTCTGGACAGCTGTGGGGCCGAACGGCGAGCGTCAAGGCATTCGGTTTCTCTCCAGTAGTAGGCCTTTATTGACTAAATTGTAACATGACAACCTATGTGATTTTGGCAGGACTTTTTAGCGCTTACCTTTGAGCTAGTGGGCTAAGATTTGAAACAAACGCTCGGTGGGAATCCAGCTTTCAGGGGAGTCCTCCCCCGAGTCTCTGGAAGGCTGTGGGGCCGAGCGGCGAGTGTTAAAGCACTCAGTTTCGCTCGAGTACCATGACGACCGATTTGACTTCGGCACGACTTTAGGTCGCTTAATTTCAGCCTAGCGGGCTAGGAATTCACACAGACAATCCTTGGGAATCCAGCTTTCAGGGGAGGCCACTTCCAAGCCTCTCAGAGGTTGTGGGGCCTAACGGCGAGCGTCAAAGCACTCGGTTTCGCTCCAGTAGTAGACCTTTATTGACTAAATTGTAACATGACAACCGATGTGACTTTGGCAGGACTTTTTTGCGCCTACTTTTTAGCTACTGGGCTAAGATTTGAAACAAACGATCGGTGGGAATCCAGCTTTCAGGGGAGGCCTCTTCCGAGCCTCTCGGAGGTCGTGGGGTCGAGCGGCGAGCGTTAAAGCACTCAGTTTCGCTCGAGTACCATGACGACCGATTTGACTTCGGCACGACTTTAGGTCGCTTAATTTCTGCCTAGCGGGCTAGGAATTTACACAGACAAGCCTTGGGAATCCAGCTTTCAGGGGAGGCCACTTCCAAGCCTCTCAGAGGTTGTGGGGCCTAACGGCGAGCGTCAAAGCACTCGTTTTCGCTCCAGTAGTAGGCCTTTATTGACTAAATTGTAACATGACGACCTATGTGACTTTGGCATGACTTTTTAGCGCCTACGTTTGAGCTAGTGAGCTAAGATTTGAATCAAACAGTCGGTCAGAATCCAGCTTTCAGGGGACGCCTCCCCCGAGTCTCTGGACGGCTGTGGGGCAGAGTGGCGAGCGTTAAAGCACTCAGTTTCGCTCGAGTACCATGACGACCTATGTGACTTTGGCAGGACTTTTTAGCGCTTACTTTTGAGCTAGTGGGCTAAGATTTGAAAAAAACGATCGGTGGGAATCCAGCTTTCAGGGTAGGCCTCCCCCGAGTCTCTGGACAGCTGTGGGGCCGAACGGCGAGCGTCAAGGCATTCGTTTTCTCTCCAGTAGTAGGCCTTTATTGACTAAATTGTAACATGACGACCGATGTGATTTTGGCAGGACTTTTTAGCGCTTACCTTTGAGCTAGTGGGCTAAGATTTGAAACAAACGATCGGTGGGAATCCAGCTTTCAGGGGAGTCCTCCCCCGAGTCTCTGGAAGGCTGTGGGGCCGAGCGGCGAGTGTTAAAGCACTCAGTTTCGCTCGAGTACCATGACGACCGATTTGACTTCGGCACGACTTTAGGTCGCTTAATTTCTGCCTAGCGGGCTAGGAATTTACACAGACAAGCCTTGGGTATCCAGCTTTAAAGGGAGCCCTCTTCCAAGCCTCTCGGAGCTCGTGAGGCCGAACGGCGAGCGTCAAAGCACTCGGTTTCGCTCCAGTAGTAGGCCTTTATTGACTAAATTGTAAAATGACGACCTATGTGATTTTGGCAAGACTTTTTAGCGCCTACTTTTGAGCTAGTGCGCTAAGATTTGAAACAAACGATCGGTGGGAATCCAGCCTTCAGGGGAGTCCTCCCACGAGTCTCTGGACGGCTGTGGGGCCGAGGGGCGAGCGTTAAAGCACTCAGTTTCGCTCGAGTACCATGACGACCGATTTGACATCGGCACGACTTTAGGTCGCTTAATTTCAGCCTAGCGGGCTAGGAATTCACACAGACAATCCTTGGGAATCCAGCTTTCAGGGGAGGCCTCTTCCAAGCCTCTCAGAGGTCGTGGGGCCGAACGGCGAGCGTCAAAGCACTCAGTTTCGGTCCAGTTGTAGGCCTTTATTGACTAAATTGTAACATGACGACCTATGTGTTTATGGCAGGACTTTTTTGCGCCTTCTTTTCAGCTTCTGGGCTAAGATTTGAAAAGAACGATCGGTGGGAATCCAGCTTTCAGGGGAGGCCTCCCCCGAGTCTCTGGACAGCTGTGGGGCCGAACGGCGAGCGTCAAAGCACTCGGTTTCTCGCCAGTATTAGGCCTTAATTGACTAAATTGTAACATGACGACCTATGTGACTTTTGGCAGGACTTTTTAGCGCCTACTTTTGAGCTAGTGGGCTAGGATTTGAAACAAACGATCGGTGGGAATCCAGCTTTCAGGGGAGGCCTCCCCCGAGTCTCTGGACGGCTGTGGGACCGAGCGGCGAGCGTTAAAGCACTCAGTTCCGCTCGAGTACCATGACGACCGATTTGACTTCGGCACGGCTTTAGGTCGCTTAATTTCAGCCTAGCGGGCTAGGAATTCACACAGACAAGCCTTGGGAATCCAGCTTTCAAGGGAGGCCTCTTCCAAGCCTCTCTGAGCTCGTGGGGCCGAACGGCGAGCGTCAAAGCACTCGGTTTTGCTCCAGTAGTAGGCCTTTATTGACTAAATTGTAACATGACGACCTATGTGACTTTGGCAGGACTTTATAGCGCTTACTTTTGACCTAGTGGGCTAAGATTTGAAACAAACGATCGGTGGGAATCCAGCTTTCAGGGGAGGCCTCCCCCTAGTCTCTGGACGGCTGTGGGGCCGAACGGCGAGCGTCAAAGCACTCGGTTTTGCTCCAGTAGTAGGCCTTTATTGACTAAATTGTAACATGACAACCTATGTGACTTTGGCAGAACGTTTTAGCGCTTACTTTTCAGCTACTGGGCTAAGATTTGAAACAAACGATCGGTGGGAATCCAGCTTTAGGGGGAGGCCTCCCCCGAGTCTCTGGACGTCTGTGGGGCCGAACGGCGAGCGTCAAAGCACTCGGTTTCTCTCCAATAGTAGGCCTTTATTGACTAAATTGTAACATGACGACCTATGTGACTTTGGCGGGACATTTTAGCGCCTACTTTTGAGCTAGTGGGCTACGATTTAAAACAAACGATCAGTGGGAATCCAGCTTTCAGGGGAGGCCTCTTCCAAGCCTCTCAGAGGTCGTGAGGCCGAATGGCGAGCGTCAAAGCACTCAGTTTCGGTCCAGTAGTAGGCCTTTATTGACTAAATTGTAACATGACGACCTATGTGACTTTGGCATGACTTTTTAGCGCCTACTTTTGATCAAGTGGGCTAAGATTTAAAAAAAACAATCGGTGGGAATCCAGCTTTCAGGGGAGGCCTCTTCCAAGCCTCTCAGAGGTCGTGGGGCCGAACGGCGAGCGTTAAAGCACTCAGTTTCGGTCCAGTAGTAGGGCTTTATTGACTAAATTGTACCATGACGACCTATGTGATTTTGGCATGACTTTTTAACGTCTACTTTTGAGCTAGTGGGCTAAGATTTAAAACAAACGATCAGTGGGAATCCAGCTTTCAGGGGAGACCTCTTCCAAGCCTCTCAGAGGTCGTGGGGCCGAACGGCGAGCGTCAAAGCACTCAGTTTCGGTCCAGTAGTAGGCCTTTATTGACTAAATTGTAACATGACGACCTATGTGATTTTGGCAGAACTTTTTAGCGCCTACTTTTCAGCTTCTGGGCTAAGATTTGAAAGAAACGATCGGTCGGAATCCAGCTTTCAGGGGAGGCCTCCCCAGAGTCTCAGGACGGCTGTGGGGCCGAACGGCGAGCGTCAAAGCACTCGGTTTCTCTCCAGTAGTAGGCCTTTATTGAGTAAATTGTAACATGACGACCTATGTGATTTTGGTAGGACTTTTTAGCGCCTACTTTTCAGCTTCTGGGCTAAGATTTGAAACAAACGATCGGTGGGTATCCAGCTCTCAGGGGAGACCTCCCCCGAGTCTCTGGACGGCTGTGGGGCCGAGCAGCAAGCGTTAAAGCACTCAGTTTCGCTCGAGTACCATGACGACCGATTTGACTTCGGCATGACTTTAGGTCGCTTCATTTCAGCCTAGCGGGCTAGGAATTCACACAGACAATCCTTGGGAATCCAGCTTTCAGGGGTGGCCTCTTCCAAGCCGCTCAGAGGTCGTGGGGCCGAGCGGCGAGCGTTAAAGCACTCAGTTTCGGTCCAGTAGTAGGCCTTTATTGACTAAATTGTAACATGACGACCTATGTGTTTATGGCAGAACTTTTTGGCGCCTTCTTTTCAGCTTCTGGGCTAAGATTTGAAACAAACGATCGGTGGGAATCCAGCTTTCAGGGGAGGCCTCCCCCGAGTCTCTGGACAGCTGTGGGGCCGAACGGCGAGCGTCAAAGCACTCGGTTTCTCGCCAGTATTAGGCCTTAATTGACTAAATTGTAACATGACGACCTATGTGACTTTGGCAGGACTTTTTAGCGCCTACTTTTGAGCTAGTGGGCTAAGATTTAAAACAAACGATCAGTGGGAATCCAGCTTTCAGGGGAGACCTCTTCCAAGCCTCTCAGAGGTCGTGGGGCCGAACGGCGAGCGTCAAAGCACTCAGTTTCGGTCCAGTAGTAGGCCTTTATTGACTAAATTGTAACATGACGACCTATGTGATTTTGGCAGAACTTTTTAGCGCCTACTTTTCAGCTTCTGGGCTAAGATTTGAAAGAAACGATCGGTCGGAATCCAGCTTTCAGGGGAGGCCTCCCCAGAGTCTCAGGACGGCTGTGGGGCCGAACGGCGAGCGTCAAAGCACTCGGTTTCTCTCCAGTAGTAGGCCTTTATTGAGTAAATTGTAACATGACGACCTATGTGATTTTGGTAGGACTTTTTAGCGCCTACTTTTCAGCTTCTGGGCTAAGATTTGAAACAAACGATCGGTGGGAATCCAGCTCTCAGGGGAGACCTCCCCCGAGTCTCTGGACGGCTGTGGGGCCGAGCAGCAAGCGTTAAAGCACTCAGTTTCGCTCGAGTACCATGACGACCGATTTGACTTCGGCATGACTTTAGGTCGCTTCATTTCAGCCTAGCGGGCTAGGAATTCACACAGACAATCCTTGGGAATCCAGCTTTCAGGGGTGGCCTCTTCCAAGCCGCTCAGAGGTCGTGGGGCCGAGCGGCGAGCGTTAAAGCACTCAGTTTCGGTCCAGTAGTAGGCCTTTATTGACTAAATTGTAACATGACGACCTATGTGTTTATGGCAGAACTTTTTGGCGCCTTCTTTTCAGCTTCTGGGCTAAGATTTGAAACAAACGATCGGTGGGAATCCAGCTTTCAGGGGAGGCCTCCCCCGAGTCTCTGGACAGCTGTGGGGCCGAACGGCGAGCGTCAAAGCACTCGGTTTCTCGCCAGTATTAGGCCTTAATTGACTAAATTGTAACATGACGACCTATGTGACTTTGGCAGGACTTTTTAGCGCCTACTTTTGAGCTAGTGGGCTAAGATTTAAAACAAACGATCAGTGGGAATCCAGCTTTCAGGGGAGACCTCTTCCAAGCCTCTCAGAGGTCGTGGGGCCGAACGGCGAGCGTCAAAGCACTCAGTTTCGGTCCAGTAGTAGGCCTTTATTGACTAAATTGTAACATGACGACCTATGTGATTTTGGCAGAACTTTTTAGCGCCTACTTTTCAGCTTCTGGGCTAAGATTTGAAAGAAACGATCGGTCGGAATCCAGCTTTCAGGGGAGGCCTCCCCAGAGTCTCAGGACGGCTGTGGGGCCGAACGGCGAGCGTCAAAGCACTCGGTTTCTCTCCAGTAGTAGGCCTTTATTGAGTAAATTGTAACATGACGACCTATGTGATTTTGGTAGGACTTTTTAGCGCCTACTTTTCAGCTTCTGGGCTAAGATTTGAAACAAACGATCGGTGGGAATCCAGCTTTCAGGGGAGACCTCCCCCGAGTCTCTGGACGGCTGTGGGGCCGAGCAGCAAGCGTTAAAGCACTCAGTTTCGCTCGAGTACCATGACGACCGATTTGACTTCGGCATGACTTTAGGTCGCTTCATTTCAGCCTAGCGGGCTAGGAATTCACACAGACAATCCTTGGGAATCCAGCTTTCAGGGGTGGCCTCTTCCAAGCCGCTCAGAGGTCGTGGGGCCGAGCGGCGAGCGTTAAAGCACTCAGTTTCGGTCCAGTAGTAGGCCTTTATTGACTAAATTGTAACATGACGACCTATGTGTTTATGGCAGAACTTTTTGGCGCCTTCTTTTCAGCTTCTGGGCTAAGATTTGAAAAAAACGATCGGTGGGAATCCAGCTTTCAGGGGAGGCCTCCCCCGAGTCTCTGGACAGCTGTGGGGCCGAACGGCGAGCGTCAAAGCACTCGGTTTCTCGCCAGTATTAGGCCTTGATTGACTAAATTGTAACATGACGACCTATGTGACTTTGGCAGGACTTTTTAGCGCCTACTTTTGAGCTAGTGGGCTAGGATTTGAAACAAACGATCGGTGGGAATCCAGCTTTCAGGGGAGGCCTCCCCCGAGTCTCTGGACGGCTGTGGGACCGAGCGGCGAGCGTTAAAGCACTCAGTTTCGCTCGAGTACCATGACGACCGATTTGACTTCGGCACGGCTTTAGGTCGGTTAATTTCAGCCTAGCGGGCTAGGAATTCACACAGACAAGCCTTGGGAATCCAGCTTTCAAGGGAGGCCTCTTCCAAGCCTCTCTGAGCTCGTGGGGCCGAACGGCGAGCGTCAAAGCACTCGGTTTTGCTCCAGTAGTAGGCCTTTATTGACTAAATTGTAACATGACGACCTATGTGACTTTGGCAGGACTTTATAGCGCTTACTTTTGACCTAGTGGGCTAAGATTTGAAACAAACGATCGGTGGGAATCCAGCTTTCAGGGGAGGCCTCCCTCTAGTCTCTGGACGGCTGTGGGGCCGAACGGCGAGCGTGAAAGCACTCGGTTTCGCTCCAGTAGTAGGCCTTTATTGAGTAAATTGTAACATGACGACCTATGTGATTTTGGCAGGACTTTTTAGCGCCTACTTTTCAGCTACTGGGCTAATATTAGAAACAAACGATCGGTGGGAATCCAGCTTTCAGGGGAGGCTGCTTCCAAGCCTCTCGGAGGTCGTGGGGCCGAAAGGCGAGCGTCAAAGCAATCGGTTTCGCTCCAGTAGTAGGCCTTTATTGACTAAATTGTGACATGACGACCTATGTGACTTTGGCAGGACTTTTTAGTGCCTACTTTTCAGCTACTGGGCTAAGATGTGAAAAAAACGATCGGTGGGAATCCAGCTTTCAGGGGAGGCCTCTTCCAAGCCTCTCAGAGGTCGTGGGCCCGAACGGGGAGCGTCAAAGCACTCGGTTTCTCTCAAGTAGTAGGCCTTTATTGACTAAATTGTAACATGACGACCTATGTGATTTTGGTAGGACTTTTTAGCGCCTACTTTTCAGCTTCTGGGCTAAGATTTGAAACAAACGATCGGTGGGAATCCAGCTTTCAGGGGAGGCCTCCCCCGAGTCTCAGGACGGCTGTGGGGCCGAACGGCGAGCGTCAAAGCACTCGGTTTCTCTCCAGTAGTAGGCCTTTATTGAGTAAATTGTAACATGACGACCTATGTGATTTTGGTAGGACTTTTTAGCGCCTACTTTTCAGCTTCTGGGCTAAGATTTGAAACAAACGATCGGTGGGAATCCAGCTTTCAGGGGAGACCTCCCCCGAGTCTCTGGACGGCTGTGGGGCCGAGCAGCAAGCGTTAAAGCACTCAGTTTCGCTCGAGTACCATGACGACCGATTTAACTTCGGCATGACTTTAGGTCGCTTCATTTCAGCCTAGCGGGCTAGGAATTCACACAGACAATTCTTGGGAATCCAGCTTTCAGGGGTGGCCTCTTCCAAGCCGCTCAGAGGTCGTAGGGGCGAGCGGCGAGCGTTAAAGCACTCAGTTTCGGTCCAGTAGTAGGCCTTTATTGACTAAATTGTAACATGACGACCTATGTGATTTTGGCAGGACTTTTTAGCGCTTACGTTTGAGCTAGTGCGCTAAGATTTGAAACAAACGATCGGTGGGGATCAAGCCTTCAGGGGAGGCCTCCCCCGAGTCTCTGGACAGCTGTGGGGCCGAACGGCGAGCGTCAAAGCACTCGTTTTCGCTCCAGTAGTGGGCCTTTATTGACTAAATTGTAACATGACGACCTATGTGACTTTGGCATGACTTTTTAGCGCCTACTTTTGAGCTAGTGGGCTAAGATTTGAAACAAACGATCGGTGGGAATCCAGCTTTCAGGCGACGCCTCCCTTGAGTCTCTGGACGGCTGTGCGGCCGAGCGGCGAGCATTAAGCACTCAGTTTCAGGGGAGGCCTCCCCCGAGTCTCTGGACAGCTGTGGGGCCGAACGGCGAGCGTCAAAGCACTCAGTTTCGGTCCAGTAGGCGGACTTTATTGACTAAATTGTAACATGACGACCTATGTGATTTTGGCAGGACTTTTTAGCGCCTACTTTTCAGCTACTAGGCTAAGATTTGAAAGAAACGATCGGTGGGAATCCAGCTTTCAGGGGAGGCCTCTTCCAAGCCTCTCGGAGGTCGTGGGCCTGAACGGCGAGCGTCAAAGCACTCGGTTTCGCTCCAGTAGTAGGCCTTTATTGACTAAATTGTAACATGACAACCTATGTGACTTTGGCAGGACTTTTTAGCGCTTACTTTTCACCTAGTGCGCTAAGATTTGAAACAAACGATCGGTGGGAATCCAGCTTTCAGGGGAGTCCTCCCCCGAGTCTCTGGACGGCTGTGGGGCCGAGCGGCGAGCGTTAAAGCACTCAGTTTCGATCCAGTAGGAGGCCTTTATTGGCTAAATTGTAACATGACGACCTATGTGATTTTGGCAGGACTTCTTAGCGCCTACTTTTCAGCTACTGGGCTAAGATTTGAAACAAACGATCGGTGGGAATCCAGCTTTCAGGGGAGGCCTCTTCCAAGCCTCTCGGAGATCGTGGGGCCGAACGGCGAGCGTCAAAGCACTCGGTTTCGCTCCAGTAGGAGGCCTTTATTGACTAAATTGTAACATGACAACCTATGTGACTTTGGCAGGACGTTTTAGCGCTTACTTTTGACCTAGTGTGCTAAGATTTGAAACAAACGATCGGTGGGAATCCAGCTTTCAGGGGAGTCCACCCCCGAGTCTCTGGACGGCTGTGGGGCCGAGCGGCGAGCATTAAATCACTCAGTTTCGGTCCAGTAGGAGGCCTTTATTGACTAAATTGTAACATGATGATCTATGTGATTTTGGCAGGACTTTTTAGCGCCTACTCTTCAGCTACTGGGCTAAGATTTGAAAGAAACGATCGGTGGGAATCCAGCTTTCAGGGGAGTCCTCCCCCGAGTCTCTGGACGGCTGTGGGGCCGAGCGGCGAGCTTTAAAGCACTCAGTTTCGCTCGAGTACCATGACGACCGATTTGACTTCGGCACGACTTTAGGTCGCTTAATTTCAGCCTAGCGGGCTAGGAATTCACACAGACAATCCTTGGGAATCCAGCTTTCAGGGGAGGCCATTTCCAAGCATCTCAGAGGTCGTGGGGCCTAACGGCGAGCGTCAAAGCACTCGGTTTCGGTCCAGTAGGAGGCCTTTATTGACTAAATTGTAACATGATGACCTATGTGATTTTGGCAGGACTTTTTAGCGCCTACTTTTCAGCTACTGGGCTAAGATTTGAAACAAACCATTGGTGGGAATCCAGCTTTCAGGGGAGGCTTCTTCCAAGCCTCTCGGAGGTTGTGGGGCCGAACGGCGAGCGTTAAAGCACTCAGTTTCGGTCCAGTAGGAGGCCTTTATTGACTAAATTGTAACATGACGACCTATATGATTTTGGCAGGACTTTTTACCGCCTACTTTTCAGCTACTGGGCTACGATTTGAAACAAACGATCGGTGGGAGTCCAGCTTTCAGGGGAGGCTTCTTCCAAGCCTCTCGGAGGTTGTGGGGCCGAACGGCGAGCGTTAAAGCATTCGTTTTCGGTCCAGTAGTAGGCCTTTATTGACTAAATTGTAACATGACAACCTATGTGACTTTGGCAGGACTTTTTAGCGCTTACTTTTCACCGAGTGCGCTAAGATTTGAAACAAACGATCGGTGGGAATCCAGCTTTCAGGGGAGGCCTCCCCCGAGTCTCTGGACAGCTGTGGGGCCGAACGGCGAGCGTCAAAGCACTCGTTTTCGCTCCAGTAGTGGGCCTTTATTGACTAAATTGTAACATGACGACCTATGTGATTTTGGCAGGACTTTTTAGCGCCTACTTTTCAGCTACTGGGCTAAGATTTGAAACAAACGATCGGTGGGAATCAAGCTTTCAGGGGAGGCCTCCCCTGAGTATTTGGACGGCTGTGGGGCTGAGCGGCGAGCCTTAAAGCACTCAGTTTCGGTCCAGTAATAGGCCTTTATTGACTAAATTGTAACATGACGACCTATGTGATTTTGGCAGGACTTTTTAGCGCTTACGTTTGAGCTAGTGGGGTAAGATTTAAAACAAACGATCGGTGGGAATCCAGCTTTCAGGGGAGGCCTCCCCCGAGTCTCTGGACTGCTGTGGGGCCGAGCGGCGACCGTTAAAGCACTCAGTTTCGCTCGAGTACCATGACGACCGATTTGACTTCGGCACGACTTTAGGTCGCTTAATTTCAGCCTAGCGGGCTAGAAATTCACACAGACAATCCTTGGGAATCCAGCTTTCAGGGGAGGCCACTTCCAAGCCTCTCAGAGGTCGTGGGGCCTATCGGCGAGCGTCAAAGCACTCGGTTTCGCTCCAGTAGTAGGCCTTTATTGACTAAATTGTAACATGACGACCTATGTGACTTTGGCAAGACTTTTTAGCGCTCACTTTTGAGCTAGTGGGCTAAGATTTAAAACAAACGATCGGTGGGAATACAGCTTTGAGGGGAGGCCTCCCCCGAGTCTCTGGACAGCTGTGGGGCCGAACGCCGAGCGTCAAAGCACTTGGTTTCTCTCCAGTAGTAGGCCTTTATTGACTAAATTGTAACATGACGACCTATGTGACTTTGGCAGGACATTTTAGCGCCTAGTTTTGAGCTAGAGGGCTAAGATTTGAAACAAACGATCGGTGGGAATCCAGCTTTCAGGGGAAGCCTCCCCCGAGTCTCTGGACGGCTGTGGGCCCGAACGGCGAGCGTCAAAGCACTCAGTTTCGCTCCAGTAGTAGGCCTTTATTGACTAAATTGTAACATGACAACCTATGTGACTTTGGCAGGACTTTTTAGCGGTTACTTTTGACCTAGTGCGCTAAGATTTCAAACAAACGATCGGTGGGAATCCAGCTTTCAGGGGAGTCCTACCCCGAGTCTCTGGACGGCTGTGGGGCCGAGCGGCGAGCGTTAAAGCACTCAGTTTCGCTCGAGTACCATGACGACCGATTTGACTTCGGCACGGCTTTAGGTCGCTTAATTTCAGCCTAGCGGCCTAGGAATTCACACAGACAATCCTTGGGAATCCAGCTTTCAGGGGAGGCCACGTCCAAGCCTCTCAGAGGTCGTGGGGCCTATCGGCGAGCGTCAAAGCACTTGGTTTCTCTCCAGTAGTAGGCCTTTATTGACTAAATTGTAACATGACGACCTATGTGACTTTGGCAGGATTTTTAGCGCCTACTTTTCAGCTACTGGGCTAGGATTTGAAACAAACGATCGGTGGGAATCCAGCTTTCAGGGGAGTCCTCCCCCGAGTCTCTGGACGGCTGTGCGGCCGAGCGGCGAGCGTCAAAGCACTCAGTTTCGGTCCAGTAGGAGGCCTTTATTGACTAAATTGTAACATGACGACCTATGTGATTTTGGCAGGACTTTTTAGCGCCTACTTTTCAGCTACTGGGCTAGGATTTGAAAAAAACGATCGGTGGGAATCCAGCTTTCAGGGGAGTCCTCCCCCGAGTCTCTGGACGGCTGTGGGGCCGAGCGGCGAGCTTTAAAGCACTCAGTTTCGCTCGAATACCATGACGACCGATTTGACTTCGGCACGACTTTAGGTCGCTTAATTTCAGCCTAGCGGGCTAGAAATTCACACAGACAATCCTTGGGAATCCAGCTTTCAGGGGAGGCCACTTCCAAGCCTCTCAGAGGTCGTGGGGCCTATCGGCGAGCGTCAAAGCACTCGGTTTCGCTCCAGTAGTAGGCCTTTATTGACTAAATTGTAACATGACGACCTATGTGACTTTGGCAAGACTTTTTAGCGCTCACTTTTGAGCTAGTGGGCTAAGATTTAAAACAAACGATCGGTGGGAATACAGCTTTGAGGGGAGGCCTCCCCCGAGTCTCTGGACCGCTGTGGGGCCGAACGCCGAGCGTCAAAGCACTTGGTTTCTCTCCAGTAGTAGGCCTTTATTGACTAAATTGTAACATGACGACCTATGTGACTTTGGCAGGACATTTTAGCGCCTAGTTTTGAGCTAGAGGGCTAAGATTTGAAACAAACGATCGGTGGGAATCCAGCTTTCAGGGGAAGCCTCCCCCGAGTCTCTGGACGGCTGTGGGCCCGAACGGCGAGCGTCAAAGCACTCAGTTTCGCTCCAGTAGTAGGCCTTTATTGACTAAATTGTAACATGACAACCTATGTGACTTTGGCAGGACTTTTAGCGGTTACTTTTGACCTAGTGCGCTAAGATTTCAAACAAACGATCGGTGGGAATCCAGCTTTCAGGGGAGTCCTACCCCGAGTCTCTGGACGGCTGTGGGGCCGAGCGGCGAGCGTTAAAGCACTCAGTTTCGCTCGAGTACCATGACGACCGATTTGACTTCGGCACGGCTTTAGGTCGCTTAATTTCAGCCTAGCGGCCTAGGAATTCACACAGACAATCCTTGGGAATCCAGCTTTCAGGGGAGGCCACGTCCAAGCCTCTCAGAGGTCGTGGGGCCTATCGGCGAGCGTCAAAGCACTTGGTTTCTCTCCAGTAGTAGGCCTTTATTGACTAAATTGTAACATGACGACCTATGTGACTTTGGCAGGATTTTTAGCGCCTACTTTTCAGCTACTGGGCTAGGATTTGAAACAAACGATCGGTGGGAATCCAGCTTTCAGGGGAGTCCTCCCCGAGTCTCTGGACGGCTGTGCGGCCGAGCGGCGAGCGTCAAAGCACTCAGTTTCGGTCCAGTAGGAGGCCTTTATTGACTAAATTGTAACATGACGACCTATGTGATTTTGGCAGGACTTTTTAGCGCCTACTTTTCAGCTACTGGGCTAGGATTTGAAAAAAACGATCGGTGGGAATCCAGCTTTCAGGGGAGTCCTCCCCCGAGTCTCTGGACGGCTATGGGGCCGAGCGGCGAGCTTTAAAGCACTCAGTTTCGCTCGAATACCATGACGACCGATTTGACTTCGGCACGACTTTAGGTCGCTTAATTTCAGCCTAGCGGGCTAGGAATTCACACAGACAATCCTTGGGAATCCAGCTTTCAGGGGATGCCACTTCCAAGCCTCTCAGAGGTCGTGGGGCCTAACGGCGAGCGTCAAAGCACTTGGTTTCTCTCCAGTAGTAGGCCTTTATTGACTAAATTGTAACATGACGACCTATGTGACTTTGGCAGGATTTTTAGCGCTCACTTTTGAGCTAGTGGGCTAAGATTTAAAACAAACGATCGGTGGGAATACAGCTTTGAGGGGAGGCCTCCCCGAGTCTCTGGACAGCTGTGGGGCCGAACGCCGAGCGTCAAAGCACTTGGTTTCTCTCCAGTAGTAGGCCTTTATTGACTAAATTGTAACATGACGACCTATGTGACTTTGGCAGGACATTTTAGCGCCTAGTTTTGAGCTAGAGGGCTAGGATTTGAAACAAACGATCGGTGGGAATCCAGCTTTCAGGGGAAGCCTCCCCCGAGTCTCTAGACGGCTGTGGGCCCGAACGGCGAGCGTCAAAGCACTCAGTTTCGCTCCAGTAGTAGGCCTTTATTGACTAAATTGTAACATGACAACCTATGTGACTTTGGCAGGACTTTTTAGCGGTTACTTTTGACCTAGTGCGCTAAGATTTCAAACAAACGATCGGTGGGAATCCAGCTTTCAGGGGAGTCCTACCCCGAGTCTCTGGACGGCTGTGGGGCCGAGCGGCGAGCGTTAAAGCACTCAGTTTCGCTCGAGTACCATGACGACCGATTTGACTTCGGCACGGCTTTAGGTCGCTTAATTTCAGCCTAGCGGCCTAGGAATTCACACAGACAATCCTTGGGAATCCAGCTTTCAGGGGAGGCCACGTCCAAGCCTCTCAGAGGTCGTGGGGCCTATCGGCGAGCGTCAAAGCACTTGGTTTCTCTCCAGTAGTAGGCCTTTATTGACTAAATTGTAACATGACGACCTATGTGACTTTGGCAGGATTTTTAGCGCCTACTTTTCAGCTACTGGGCTAGGATTTGAAACAAACGATCGGTGGGAATCCAGCTTTCAGGGGAGTCCTCCCCCGAGTCTCTGGACGGCTGTGCGGCCGAGCGGCGAGCGTCAAAGCACTCAGTTTCGGTCCAGTAGGAGGCCTTTATTGACTAAATTGTAACATGACGACCTATGTGATTTTGGCAGGACTTTTTAGCGCCTACTTTTCAGCTACTGGGCTAGGATTTGAAAAAAAACGATCGGTGGGAATCCAGCTTTCAGGGGAGTCCTTCCCCGAGTCTCTGGACGGCTGTGGGGCCGAGCGGCGAGCTTTAAAGCACTCAGTTTCGCTCGAGTACCATGACGACCGATTTGACTTCGGCACGACTTTAGGTCGCTTAATTTCAGCCTAGCGGGCTAGGAATTCACACAGACAATCCTTGGGAATCCAGCTTTCAGGGGATGCCACTTCCAAGCCTCTCAGAGGTCGTGGGGCCTAACGGCGAGCGTCAAAGCACTCAGTTTCGGTCCAGTAGGAGGCCTTTATTGACTAAATTGTAACATGACGACCAATGTGATTTTGGCAGGACCTTTTAGCGCTTACTTTTGAGCTAGTGAGCTAAGATTTGAAACAAACGATCGGTGGGAATCCAGCTTTCAGGGGAGGCTTCTTCCAAGCCTCTCGGAGGTCGTGGGCCCGAACGGCGAGCGTCAAAGCACTCGGTTTCTCTCCAGTAGTTGGCCTTTATTGACTAAATTGTACCATGACGACCTATGTGATTTTGGCAGGACATTTTAGCGCTTACTTTTGAGTTAGTGGGCTAAGATTTGAAACACATTATCGGTGGGAATCCAGCTTTCAGGGGAGTCCACCCCCGAGTCTCTGGACGGCTGTGGGGGCCGAGCGGCGAGCATTAAAATCACTCAGTTTCGGTCCAGTAGGAGGCCTTTATTGACTAAATTGTAACCATGACGACCTATGTGACTTTGGCAGGATTTTTAGCGCCTACTTTTCAGCTACTGGGCTAGGATTTGAAACAAACGATCGGTGGGGAATCCAGCTTTCAGGGGAGTCCTCCCCGAGTCTCTGGACGGCTGTGCGGCCGAGCGGCGAGCGTCAAAGCACTCAGTTTCGGTCCAGTAGTAGGCCTTTATTGACTAAATTGTAACATGACGAACCTATGTGACTTTGGCAGGACTTTTTAGCGCTTACTTTTCACCGAGTGCGCTAAGATTTGAAACAAAACGATCGGTGGGAATCCCGCTTTCAAGGGAGGCCTACCCCGAGTCTCTGGACTGCTGTGGGGCCGAGCGGCGAGCCGTTTAAAGCACTCAGTTTCGCTCGAGTACCATGACGACCGATTTGACTTCGGCACGACTTTAGGTCGCTTAATTTCAGCCTAGCGGGCTAGGAATTCACACAGACAATCCTTGGGAATCCAGCTTTCAGGGGATGGCCACTTCCAAGCCTCTCAGAGGTCGTGGGGCCTAACGGCGAGCGTCAAAGCACTCAGTTTCGGTCCAGTAGGAGGCCTTTATTGACTAAATTGTAACATGACGACCAATGTGATTTTGGCAGGACCTTTTAGCGCTTACTTTTGAGCTAGTGAGCTAAGATTTGAAACAAACGATCGGTGGGAATCCAGCTATTCAGGGGAGGCTTCTTCCAAGCCTCTCGGAGGTCGTGGGGCCCGAACGGCGAGCGTCAAAGCACTCGGTTTCTCTCCAGTAGTTGGCCTTTATTGACTAAATTGTACCATGACGACCTATGTGATTTTGGCAGGACATTTTAGCGCTTACTTTTGAGTTAGTGGGCTAAGATTTGAAACACATGATCGGTGGGAATCCAGCTTTCAGGGGACCCATCCCCGAGTCTCTGGACGGCTGTGGGGCAGAGTGGCGAGCGTTAAAGCACTCAGTTTCGGTCCAGTAGTAGGCCTTTATTGACTAAATTGTAACATAAACGACCTATGTGATTTTGGCAGGACTTTTTAGCGCCTACTTTTCAGTTACTGGGCGAAGATTTGAAACAAACGATCGATGGGAATCCAGCTTTCAGGGGGAGGCCTCTTCCAAGCCTCTCGGAGGTTGTGGGGCCGAACGGCGAGCGTCATAGCACTCGGTTTCTCTCCAGTAGTAGGCCTTTTGTTGAGTAAATTGTAACATGACGACCTATGTGATTTTGGCAGGACTTTTTAGCGCCTACTTTACAGCTACTGGGCTAAGATTTAAAAACAACGATCGGTGGGAATCCAGCTTTCAGGGAGGACTCTTCCAAGCCTCTCGGAGGTCATGGGGCCGAACGGCGAGCGTCAAAGCACTCGGTTTCGCTCCAGCAGTAGGCCTTTATTGACTGAATTGTAACATGACAACCTATGTGACTTTGGCAGGACTTTTTAGCGCTTACTTTTGAGCTAGTTGGCTAAGATTTAAAACAAACGATCGGTGGGATTCCAGATTTCAGGGGAGGCCTCCCCCGAGTGTCTGGATTGCTGTGGGGCCGAACGGCGAGCGTCAAAGCACTCGGTTTCTCTCCAGTCGTAGGCCTTTAATGACTAAATTGTAACATGACGACCTATGTGATTTTGGCAGGACCTTTTAGCGCTTACTTTTGAGCTAGTGAGCTAAGATTTGAAACAAACGATCGGTGGGAATCCAGCTTTCAGGGGAGGCTTCTTCCAAGCCTCTCGGAGGTCGTGGGCCCGAACGGCGAGCGTCAAAGCACTCGGTTTCTCTCCAGTAGTTGGCCTTTATTGACTAAATTGTACCATGACAACCTATGTGACTTTGGCAGGGCTTTTTAGCGCTTACTTTTCACCGAGTGCGCTGAGATTTGAAACAAACGATGGGTGGGAATCCAGCTTTCAGGGGAGTCCTCCCCCGAGTCTCTGGACGGCTGTGTGGCCGAGCGGCGACCGTTAAAGCACTCAGTTTCGCTCGAGTACCATGACGACCAATTTGACTTCGGCACGACTTTAGGTCGCTTAATTTCAGCCTAGCGGGCTAGGAATTCACACAGACAAGCCTTGGGAATCCAGCTTTCAAGGGAGGCGTCTTCCAAGCCTCTCGGAGCTCGTGGGGCCGAACGGCGAGCGTCGAAGCACTCTGTTTCGCTCCAGTAGTAACCCTTTATTGACAAATTGTAACATCACAACCTATGTGACTTTGGCAGGACTTTTTAGCGCCTACTTTTCAGCTACTGGGCTAAGATTTGAAACAAACGATCGGTGGGAATGCAGCTTTCAGGGGAGGCCTCCCCCGAGTCTCTGGACGGCTGTGGGGCCGAACCGCGACCGTCAAAGCACTCGCTTTCTCTCCAGTAGTAGGCCTTTGTTGAGTCAATTGTAACATGACGACCTATGTGATTTTGGCAGGACTTTTTAGCGCCTACTTTACAGCTACTGGGCTAAGATTTAAAACAAACGATCGGTGGGAATCCAGCTTTCAGGGGAGGACTCTTCCAAGCCTCTCGGAGGTCATGGGGCCGAACGGCGAGCGTCAAAGCACTCGGTTTCGCTCCAGCAGTAGGCCTTTATTGACTGAATTGTAACATGACAACCTATGTGACTTTGGCAGGACTTTTTAGTGCTTACTTTTGAGCTAGTTGGCTAAGATTTGAAACAAACGATCGGTGGGATTCCAGATTTCAGGGGAGGCCTCCCCCGAGTGTCTGGATTGCTGTGGGGCCGAACGGCGAGCGTCAAAGCACTCGGTTTCTCTCCAGTCGTAGGCCTTTAATGACTAAATTGTAACATGACGACCTATGTGATTTTGGCAGGACTTTTTAGCGCCTACTTTTCAGCTACTGGGCTAAGATTTAAAACAAACGATCGGTGGGAATCCAGCTTTCAGGGGAGGCCTCCTCCAAGTCTCTCGGAGGTCGTGGGGCCGAACGGCGAGCGTCAAAGCACTCGGTTTCGCTCCAGTAGTAGGCCTTTATTGACTAAATTGTAACATGACGACCTATGTGATTTTGGCAGGACTTTTTAGCGCTTACGTTTGAGCTAGTGGGCTAAGATTTAAAACAAACGATCGATGGGAATCCAGCTTTCAGGGGAGGCCTACCCCGAGTCTCTGGACTGCTGTGGGGCCGAGCGGCAACCGTTAAAGCACTCAGTTTCGCTCGAATACCATGACGACCGATTTTACTTCGGCACGGCTTTAGGTCGCTTAATTTCAGCTTAGCGGGCTAGGAATTCACACAGACAAGCCTTGGGAATCCAGCTTTCAAGGGAGGCCTCTTCCAAGCCTCTTGGAGCTTGTGGGGCCGAACGGCGAGCGTCGAAGCACTCTGTTTCGCTCCAGTCGTAGGCCTTTAATGACTAAATTGTAACATGACGACCTATGTGACTTTGGCAAGACGTTTTAGGGCTTACTTTTGAGCTAGTGGGCTAAGATTTGAAACCAACGATCGGTGGGAATCCAGCTTTCAGGGGAGGCCTCCCCGAGTCTCTGGACAGCTGTGGGGCCGAACGGCGAGCGTCAAAGCACTCGTTTTCGCTCCAGGAGTAGGCCTTTATTGACTAAATTGTAACATGACGACCTATGTGACTTTGGCATGACTTTTTAGCGCCTACTTTTGAGCTAGTGGGCTAAGATTTTGAAACAAATGATCGGTGGGAATCCAGCTTTCAGGGGACGCCTCCCCCGAGTCTCTGGACGGCTGTGGGGCAGAGTGGCGAGCGTTAAAGCACTCAGTTTCGGTCCAGTAGTAGGCCTTTATTGACTAAATTGGTAACATGACGACCTATGTGATTTTGGCAGGACTTTTTAGCGCCTACTTTTCAGTTACTGGGCGAAGATTTGAAACAAACGATCGGTGGGAATCCAGCTTTCAGGGGAGGCCTCTTCCAAGCCTCTCGGAGGTCGTGGGGCCGAACGGCGAGCGTCATAGCACTCGGTTTCTCTCCAGTAGTAGGCCTTTATTGACTAAATTGTAACATGACGACTTATGTGACTTTGGCAAGACTTTTTAGCGCCTACGTTTGACCTAGTGGGCTAAGATATGAAAACAAACGATCGGTGGGAATCCAGCTTTCAGGGAGTCCTCCCCCGAGTCTCTGGACGGCTGTGGGGCCGAGCGGCGACCGTTAAAGGCACTCAGTTTCGCTCGAGTACCATGACGACCGATTTGACTTCGGCACGACTTTAGGTCGCTTAATTTCAGCCTTAGCGGGCTAGGAATTCACACAGACAATCCTTGGGAATCCAGCTTTCAGGGGATGCCACTTCCAAGCCTCTCAGAGGTCGTGGGCCTAACGGCGAGCGTCAAAGCACTCTGTTTCGGTCCAGTAGGAGGCGTTTATTGACTAAATTGTAACATGACGACCTATGTGATTTTGGCAGGACTTTTTAGCGCCTACTTTTCAGCTACTGGGCGAAGATTTGAAACAAACGATCGGTGGGAATCCAGCTTTCAGGGGAGGCCTCTTCCAAGCCTCTCGGAGGTCGTGGGGCATAACGGCGAGCGTCAAAGCACTCGTTTTCGGTCCAGTAGTAGGCCTTTATTGACTAAATTGTACCATGAGACCTATGTGATTTTGGCAGGACATTTTAGCGCTTACTTTTGAGTTAGTGGGCTAAGATTTGAAACACATTATCGGTGGGAATACAGCTTTCAGGGGAGTCCTCCCCCGAGTCTCTGGACGGCTTTGGGCCGAGCGGCGAGCATTAAAGCACTCAGTTTCGGTCCAGTAGGAGGCCTTTTTTGACTAAATGTAACATGACGACCTATGTGATTTTGGCAGGACTTTTTAGCGCCTACTTTTCAGCTACTGGGCGAAGATTTGAAACAAACGATCGGTGGGAATCCAGCTTTCAGGGGAGGCCTCTTCCAAGCCTTTCGGAGGTCGTGGGCGCCGAACGGCGAGCGTCAAAACACTCGGTTTCGCTCCAGTAGTAGGCCTTTATTGACTAATTGTAACATGACAACCTATGTGACTTTGGCAAGGACTTTTTAGCGCTTAATTTTACTAGTGCGGCTAAGATTTGAAACAAACGATCTGTGGGAATCCAGCTTTCAGGGGGAGTCCTCCACCCGAGTCTCTGGACGGCTGTGGGGCCGAGCGGCGAGCGTTAAAGCACTCAGTTTCGCTCGAGTACCATGACGACCGATTTGACTTCGGCACGAATTTAGGTCTTATATTTCAGCCTAGCGGGCTAGAATTCACACAGACAATCCTTGGGAATCCAGCTTTCAGGGGAGGCCACTTCCAAGCCTCTCAGAGGTCGTGGGCCTAACGGCGAGCATCAAAGCACTCGGATTTCGTCCAGTAGGGAGGGCCTTTATTGACTAAATTGTAACATGATGACCTATGTGATTTTGGCAAGGACATTTTTAGCGCCTACTTTTGCAGCTACTGGGCTAAGATCTTAAACAAACGATTGGCTGGAATCCAGCTTTCAGGGAGGCCTCCTCCGAGTCTCTCGGAGGTCGTGGGGCCGAACGGCGAGCGTCAAAGCACTCAGGTTTCGTCTCCAGTAGTAGGCCTTTATTGACTAAATTGTAACATGAACGACCTATGTGAATTTGGCAGGACTTTTTAGCGCCTTACTTTTCAGCTACGTGGGCTAAGATTTGAAACAAAACGATCGGTGGGAATCCAGCTTTCAGGGGAGGCCTCTCCAAGATTCTCATGACAGGTCTGTGGGCCGAACGGCGAGCGTCAAAGCACTCGGTTTCGCTCCATGTAGTAGGCCTTTATTGACTAAATTGTAACATGACGACCTATGTGACTTTGGCAGGACCTTTTTAGCGCCTACTTTTGAGCTAGTGGCTAAGATTTGAAACAAACGATCGCTGGGAATCCAGCTTTCAGGGGAGGTCTCCCCCCGAGTCTCTGGACAGCTGTGGGGCAGAGCGGCGAGCGTTAAAGCACTCGGTTTCGGTCCAGTCGTAGTCCTTTATTGACTAAATTGAATCTTTTGTGTCATTTACTGCAGGAATCCTGCTGCGCTTTATACATTACTAGAGCATAGTTGTGTGCAGCAATCCCGAGTTTTAATAATGAAGCTATAGTTGAAAGTAACATTGCAATTGTATGATGCGTTCAAGTACCTCATTTTGTTCAAGCTGAGCCTGGAGCAGGAGAAAAGACATATTCCAGTTGTTTACAACTTAAATCTATAGCGGTTTAACTTTTTAAGGCAGTGATTCTCAAATTTTTTCACAAAGTTGTACCTCAAAAAACAAACAAACACTTAACTCTCCAACTTCCACCATAATCACCAACATTAAAACACGGAGGCATCCAAACATTTGATTTTTTTTTCATTAGCCACAGTAACATGCAGAGTTTGAACATTAACACTGTGCTTTAAAATAGAGGGAAAAAATGACTTAAGTAATTTCATTAAAATGTATTGCACGTACAAGTTAAATAAAAGTTTCACCTAAATTAATGTTTAAAAGCAAATATTTCTGAATGGTTAAAGGCAAAAATATTGTACCTAAAAGGGAAATACAACCGAACTGTACTTATGTACTGTACTGGATGAAGAAAAAGAAAAGTTGAAGCCCATGTAACATTTATGCACAATGTGAACAATGAATTCAGTGATCTGTTTGGGTACCACTAGAGGGAGCCAGCATACCACAAGTGGTACTCATACCACACTTTGAGAGTCAGTGTTTCAAGGCAGAGTTGTCTGCAGAAATGCTGCACTCACATTTTTTTTTGGGTATAAATATGATGCGTTCAAGAACACAATTAGTTGTCTTGCATCTGAACTAAGAAATTATTTCTTTGACTCCAATCAAGTATGAACTAATATTTTGCAATAGTTTTTTTTGCACAATGTGCAATTAAAAGACATAAATCCCACATGCAGTGTATTCATTTGCATGTATTTACATGATACATTGTGACTCTGAACCTACATAAATGTATGATTGCCTCATGTTATTACATATCCACAAAAAATTGATAGCTACTTTTGAATTCAGAAGTGACATAAAAGTTTGTTTTTCAACTTTTGGCCTTTATTGACTAAATTGTAACATGACGACGTATGTGATTTTGCCAGGATGTTTTAGCGCCTACTTTTCAGCTACTGGGCAGGAATTAACACAGACAATCCTTGGGGGAATCCAGCTTTCAGGGAGGCCTCTTCCAAGCTTCTCGGGCGGTCGTTGGGCCGAACGGCGAGCGTCATAGCACTCGGTTTCTCTGCAGTAGTAGGCCTTTATTGACTAAATTGTAACATGACGACCTATGTGACTTTGGTCAAGACTTTTTAGCGCCTACTTTTGAGCTACTGGGCTAAGATTTAAAACAAACTATCTGTGGGAATCCAGCTTTCAGGGGAGGCCTCCCCTGAGTCTCTGGACGGCTGTGGGGCCGAGCGGCGAGCGTTAAAGCACTCAGTTTCGGTCCAGTAGGAGGCCTTTATTGACTAAATTGTAACATGACGACCTATGTGATTTTGGCAGGACTTTTTAGCGCTTACGTTTGAGCTAGTGGGCTAAGATTTAAAACAAACGATCGGTGGGAATCCAGCTTTCAGGGGAGGCCTCTTCCAAGCCTCTCAGAGGTTGTGGGGCCAAACGGCGAGTATCAAAGCACTCAGTTTCGCTCCAGTAGTAGGCCTTTATTGACTAAATTGTAACATGACGACCTATGTGACCTTGGCAAGACTTTTTAGCGGCTATATTTGAGCTAGTGGGCTAAGATTTGAAACAAACGATCGGTGGGAATCCAGCTTTCAGGGGAGGCCTCCCCCGAGTCTCTGGACGGCCGTGCGGCAAGCGTAAAAGCACTCAGTTTCGGTCCAGTAGGAGTTCTTTATTGACTAAATTGTAACATGACGACCTATGTGATTTTGGCAGGACTTTTTAGCGCCTACTTTTCAGCTACTGGGCTAAGATTTGAAACAAACGATCGGTGGGAATCTAGCTTTCAGGGGAGGCCTCTTCCAAGCTTCTCAGAGGTCGTGGGCCCGAACGGCGAGCGTCAAAGCACTCGGTTTCGCTCCAGTAGTAGGCCTTTATTGACTAAATTGTAACATGACAACCTATGTGACTTTGGCAGGACTTTATAGCGCCTACTTTTGAGCTAGTGGGCTAAGATTTGAAACAAACGATCGGTGGGAATCCAGCTTTATGGGGAGTCCTCCCCCGAGTCTCTGGACGGCTGTGGGGGCGAGCGTTAAAGCACTCAGTTTCGCTCGAGTACCAAGACGACCGATTTGACTTCGGCACGACTTTAGGTCGCTTAATTTCTGCCGAGCGGGCTAGGAATTCACACAGACAAGCCTTAGGAATCCAGCTTTCAGGGGAGGCCTCTTCCAAGCTTCTCGGAGGTCGTGGGGCCGAACGGCGAGCGTCATAGCACTCGGTTTCTCTCCAGTAGTAGGCCTTTATTGACTAAATTGTAACATGACGACCTATGTGACTTTGGCAAGACTTTTTAGCGCCTACTTTTGAGCTAGTGGGCTAAGATTTGAAACAAACGATCGGTGGGAATCCAGCTTTAAGGGGAGGCCTCCCCCGAGTCTCTGGACGGCTGTGGGGCCGAGCGGCTAGCGTTAAAGCACTCAGTTTCGGTCCAGTAGGAGGCCTTTATTGACTAAATTGTAACATGAGGACGTTTGTGAATTTGGCAGTACTTTTTAGCTCCTACTTTTCAGCTACTGGGCTAAGATTTGGAACAAACGATCGGTGGGAATCCAGCTTTCAGGGGAGGCCTCTTCCAAGCTTCTCAGAGGTCGTGGGCCCGAACGGCGAGCGTTAAAGCACTCAGTTTCGCTCGAGTACCATGACGACCGATTTGACTTCGGCACGGCTTTAGGTCGCAGCGGGCTAGGAATTCACACAGACAATCCTTGGGAATCCAGCTTTCAGGGGAGGCCTCTTCCAAGCTTCTCGGAGGTCGTGGGGCCGAACGGCGAGCGTCATAGCACTCGGTTTCTCTCCAGTAGTAGGCCTTTATTGACTAAATTGTAACATGACGACCTATGTGACTTTGTCAAGACTTTTTAGCGCCTACTTTTGAGCTACTGGGCTAAGATTTTAAACAAACGATCGCTGGGAATCCAGCTTTCAGGGGAGGCCTCCCCCGAGTCTCTGGACGGCTGTGGGGCCGAGCGGCGAGCGTTAAAGCACTCAGTTTCGGTCTAGTAGGAGGCCTTTATTGACTAAATTGTAACATGACGACCTATGTGAATTTGGCAGGACTTTTTAGCGCCTACTTTTCAGCTACTGGGCTAAGATTTGAAACAAACGATCGGTGGGAATCCAGCTTTCAGGGGAGGCCTCTTCCAAGCTTCTCAGAGGTCGTGGGCCCGAACGGCGAGCGTCAAAGCACTCGGTTTCGCTCCAGTAGTAGGCCTTTATTGACTAAATTGTAACATGACAACCTATGTGACTTTGGCAGGACCTTTTAGCGCCTACTTTTGAGCTAGTGCGCTACGATTTGAAACAAACGATCGCTGGGAATCCAGCTTTCAGGGGAGGTCTCTCCCGAGTCTCTAGACGGCTGTGGGGCGAGCGGCGAGCGTTAAAGCACTCAGTTTCGCTCGAGTACCATGACGACCGATTTGACTTCGGCACGGCTTTAGGTCGCTTAATTTCAGCCTAGCGGGCTAGGAATTCACACAGACAATCCTTGGGAATCCAGCTTTCAGGGGAGGCCTCTTCCAAGCTTCTCGGCGGTCGTGGGGCCAAACGGCGAGCGTCATAGCACTCGGTTTCTCTGCAGTAGTAGGCCTTTATTGACTAAATTGTAACATGACGACCTATGTGACTTTGTCAAGACTTTTTAGCGCCTACTTTTGAGCTACTGGGCTAAGATTTAAAACAAACTATCTGTGGGAATCCAGCTTTCAGGGGAGGCCTCCCCTGAGTCTCTGGACGGCTGTGGGGCCGAGCGGCGAGCGTTAAAGCACTCAGTTTCGGTCCAGTAGGAGGCCTTTATTGACTAAATTGTAACATGACGACCTATGTGATTTTGGCAGGACTTTTTAGCGCTTACGTTTGAGCTAGTGGGCTAAGATTTAAAACAAACGATCGGTGGGAATCCAGCTTTCAGGGGAGGCCTCTTCCAAGCCTCTCAGAGGTTGTGGGGCCAAACGGCGAGTATCAAAGCACTCGGTTTCGCTCCAGTAGTAGGCCTTTATTGACTAAATTGTAACATGACGACCTATGTGATTTTGGCAGGACGTTTTAGCGCTTACGTTTGAGCTAGTGGGATAAGATTTAAAACAAACGATCGGTGGGAATCCAGCTTTCAGGGGAGGCCTCCCCCGAGTCTCAGGACGGCTGTGGGGCCAAACGGCGAGCGTCAAAGCACTCGGTTTCTCTCCAGTAGTAGGCCTTTATTGAGTAAATTGTAACATGACGACCTATGTGATTTATGCAGGACATTTTAGCGCTTACGTTTGAGCTAGTGGGATAAGATTTAAATCAAACGATTGGTGGGAATCCAGCTTTCAGGGGAGGCCTCCCCCGAGTCTCAGGACGGCTGTGGGGCCGAACGGCGAGCGTCAAAGCATTCGGTTTCTCTCCAGTAGTAGGCCTTTATTGAGTAAATTGTAACATGACGACCTATGTGATTTTGGCAGGACTTTTTAGCGCCTACTTTTAAGCTTCTGGGCTAAGATTTGAAACAAACGATCGTTGGGAATCCAGCTTTCAGGGGAGACCTCCCCCGAGTCTCTGGACGGCTGTGGGGCCGAGCAGCAAGCGTTAAAGCACTCAGTTTCGCTCGAGTACCATGACGACCGATTTGACTTCGGCATGAATTTAGGTCGCTTCATTTCAGCCTAGCGGGCTAGGAATTCACACAGACAATCCTTGGGAATCCAGCTTTCAGGGGAGGCCTCTTCCAAGCCGCTCAGAGGTCGTGGGGCCGAGCGGCGAGCGTTAAAGCACTCAGTTTCGGTCCAGTAGTAGGCCTTTATTGACTAAATTGTAACATGACGACCTATGTGATTTTGGCAGGACGTTTTAGCGCTTACGTTTGAGCTAGTGGGCTAAGATTTAAAACAAACGATCGTTGGGAATCCAGCTTTCAGGGGAGGCCTCTTCCAAGCCTCTCGGAGGTCGTGGGCTCGAACGGCGAGCGTCAAAGCACTCGGTTTCGCTCCAGTAGTAGGCCTTTATTGACTAAATTGTAACATGACAACCTATGTGAATTTGGCAGGACTTTTTAGCGCTTACTTTTCACCTAGTGCGCTAAGATTTGAAACGAACGATGGGTGGGAATCCAGCTTTCAGGGGAGTCCTCACCCGAGTCTCTGGACGGCTGTGGGGCCGAGCGGCGAGCGTTAAAGCACTCAGTTTCGGTCCAGTAGTAGGCCTTTATTGACTAAATTGTAACATGACAACCTATGTGACTTTGGCAGGACTTTTTAGTGCTTACTTTTGACCTAGTGCGCTAAGATTTGAAACAAACGATCGGTGGGAATACAGCTTTCAGGGGACGCCTCCCCCGAGTCTCTGGACGGCTGTGGGGCCGAACGGCGAGCGTCATAGCATTCGGTTTCTCTCCAGTAGTAGGCCTTTATTGACTAAATTGTAACATGACGACCTATGTGACTTTGGTAAGACTTTTTAGCGCCTACTTTTGAGCTAGTGGGCTAAGATTTGAAACAAACGATCGGTGGGAATCCAGCTTTCAGGGGAGGCCTCCCCCGAGTGTCTGGACGGCTGTGGGACAGAGCGGCGAGCGTTAAAGCACTCAGTTTCCGTCCAGTAGGAGGCCTTAATTGACTAAATTGTAACATGACGACCTATGTGATTTTGGCAGGACTTTTTAGCGCCTACTTTTCAGCTACTGGCTAAGATTTGAAACAAACGATCGGTGGGAATCCAGCTTTCAGGGGAGGCTTCTTCCAAGCCTCTCGGAGGTTGTGGGGCCGAACGGCGAGCGTTAAAGCACTCAGTTTCGGTCCAGTAGGAGGCCTTTCTTGACTAAATTGTAACATGACGACCTATGTGACTTTGGCAAGACTTTTTAGCGCCTACGTTTGAGCTAGTGGGCTAAGATTTGAAACAAACGATCGGTGGGAATCCAGCTTTCAGGGGAGGCCTCCCCCGAGGTTCTGGACTGCTGTGGGGCCGAGCGGCGAGCGTTAAAGCACTCAGTTTCGGTCCAGTAGGAGGCCTTTATTGACTAAATTGTAACATGACGACCTATGTGATTTTGGCAGGACTTTTTAGCGCCTACCTTTCAGCTGCTGGGCTAAGATTTCAAACAAACGATCGGTGGGAATCCAGCTTTTAGGGGAGGCCGATTCCAAGCCTCTCGGAGGTCGTGGGGCCGAACGGCGAGCGTTAAAGCAGTCAGTTTCGGTCCAGTAGTAGGCCTTTATTGACTAAATTGTAACATGACGACCTACGTGATTTTGGCAGGACTTTTTAGCGCTTACTTTTGAGCTAGTGGGCTAAGATTTGAAACAAATTATCGGTGGGAATCCAGCTTTCAGGGGAGGCCTCTTCCAAGCCTCTCGGAGGTCGTGGGCCCGAACGGCGAGCGTCAAAGCACTCGGTTTCGCTCCAGTAGTAGGCCTTTATTGACTAAATTGTAACATGACGACCTATGTGATTTTGGCAGGGCTTTTAGCGCCTACCTTTCAGCTGCTGGGCTAAGATTTCAAACAAACGATCGGTGGGAATCCAGCTTTTAGGGGAGGCCGATTCCAAGCCTCTCGGAGGTCGTGGGGCCGAACGGCGAGCGTTAAAGCAGTCAGTTTCGGTCCAGTAGTAGGCCTTTATTGACTAAATTGTAACATGACGACCTACGTGATTTTGGCAGGACTTTTTAGCGCTTACTTTTGAGCTAGTGGGCTAAGATTTGAAACAAACGATCGGTGGGAATACAGCTTTCAGGGGACGCCTCCCCCGAGTCTCTGGACGGCTGTGGGGCCGAACGGCGAGCGTCATAGCATTCGGTTTCTCTCCAGTAGTAGGCCTTTATTGACTAAATTGTAACATGACGACCTATGTGACTTTGGTAGGACTTTTTAGCGCCTACTTTTGAGCTAGTGGGCTAAGATTTGAAACAAACGATCGGTGGGAATCCAGGTTTCAGGGGAGGCCTCCCCCGAGTGTCTGGACGGCTGTGGGACAGAGCGGCGAGCGTTAAAGCACTCAGTTTCGGTCCAGTAGGAGGCCTTTATTGACTAAATTGTAACATGACGACCTATGTGATTTTGGCAGGACTTTTTAGCGCCTACTTTTCAGCTACTGGGCTAAGATTTGAAAGAAACGATCGTTGGGAATACAGCTTTCAGGGGAGGCCTCTTCCAAGCCTCTCGGAGGTCGTGGGCTCGAACGGCGAGCGTCAAAGCACTCGGTTTCGCTCCTGTAGTAGGCCTTTATTGACTAAATTGTAACATGACACCCTATGTGACTTTGGCAGGACTTTTAGCGCTTACTTTTCACCTAGTGCGCTAAGATTTGAAACGAACTATGGGTGGGAATCCAGCTTTCAGGGGAGTCCTCACCCGAGTCTCTGGACGGCTGTGGGGCCGAGCGGCGAGCTTTAAAGCACTCAGTTTTGCTCGAGTACCATGACGACCGATTTGACTTCGGCACGACTTTAGGTCGCTTAATTTCAGCCTAGCGGGCTAGGAATTCACACAGACAATCCTTGGGAATCCAGCTTTCAGGGGAGGCCACTTCCAAGCCTCTCAGAGGTCGTGGGGCCTAACGGCGAGCGTCAAAGCACTCGGTTTTGGTCCAGTAGTAGGCCTTTATTGACTAAATTGTAACATGACGACCTATGTGATTTTGGCAGGACTTTTTTGCGCCTACTTTTCAGCTACTGGGCTAAGATTTGAAACAAACGATCGGTAGGAATCCAGCTTTCAGGGGAGGCCTCCCCCGAGTCTCTGGACGGCTGTGGAGCCGAGCGGCGCGCGTTAAAGCAGTCAGTTTCGGTCCAGTAGGAGGCCTTTATTGACTAAATTGTAACATGACGACCTATGTGATTTTGGCAGGACTTTTTTGCGCCTACTTTTCAGCTACTGGGCTAAGATTTGAAACAAACGATCGGTGGGAATCCAGCTTTCAGGGGAGGCTTCTTCCAAGCCTCTCGGAGGTTGTGGGGCCGAACGGCGAGCGTTAAAGCACTCAGTTTCGGTCCAGTAGGAGGCCTTTATTGACTAAATTGTAACATGACGACCTATGTGACTTTGGCAAGACTTTTTAGCGCCTACGTTTGAGCTAGTGGGCTAAGATTTGAAACAAACGATCGGTGGGAATCCAGCTTTTAGGGGAGGCCTCCCCCGAGGTTCTGGACTGCTGTGGGGCCGAGCGGCGAGCGTTAAAGCACTCAGTTTCGGTCCAGTAGGAGGCCTTTATTGACTAAATTGTAACATGACGACCTATGTGATTTTGGCAGGACTTTTTAGCGCCTACTTTTCAGCTACTGGGCTAAGATTTGAAACAAACGATCGGTGGGAATCCAGCTTTCAGGGGAGGCTTCTTCCAAGCCTCTCGGAGGTTGTGGGGCCGAACGGCGAGCGTTAAAGCACTCAGTTTCGGTCCAGTAGGAGGCCTTTATTGACTAAATTGTAACATGACGACCTATGTGACTTTGGCAAGACTTTTTAGCGCCTACGTTTGAGCTAGTGGGCTAAGATTTGAAACAAACGATCGGTGGGAATCCAGCTTTCAGGGGAGGCCTCCCCCGAGGTTCTGGACTGCTGTGGGGCCGAGCGGCGAGCGTTAAAGCACTCAGTTTCGGTCCAGTAGGAGGCCTTTATTGACTAAATTGTAACATGACGACCTATGTGATTTTGGCAGGACTTTTTAGCGCCTACCTTTCAGCTGCTGGGCTAAGATTTGAAACAAACGATCGGTGGGAATCCAGCTTTTAGGGGAGGCCGATTCCAAGCCTCTCGGAGGTCGTGGGGCCGAACGGCGAGCGTTAAAGCAGTCAGTTTCGGTCCAGTAGTAGGCCTTTATTGACTAAATTGTAACATGACGACCTACGTGATTTTGGCAGGACTTTTTAGCGCTTACTTTTGAGCTAGTGGGCTAAGATTTGAAACAAATTATCGGTGGGAATCCAGCTTTCAGGGGAGGCCTCTTCCAAGCCTCTCGGAGGTCGTGGGCCCGAACGGCGAGCGTCAAAGCACTCGGTTTCGCTCCAGTAGTAGGCCTTCATTGACTAAATTGTAACATGACAACCTATGTGACTTTGGCAGGACTTTTTAGTGCTTACTTTTGACCTAGTGCGCTAAGATTTGAAACAAACGATCGGTGGGAATACAGCTTTCAGGGGACGCCTCCCCCGAGTCTCTGGACGGCTGTGGGGCCGAACGGCGAGCGTCATAGCATTCGGTTTCTCTCCAGTAGTAGGCCTTTATTGACTAAATTCTAACATGACGACCTATGTGACTTTGGTAAGACTTTTTAGCGCCTACTTTTGAGCTAGTGGGCTAAGATTTGAAACAAACGATCGGTGGGAATCCAGCTTTCAGGGGAGGCCCTCCCCCGAGTGTCTGGACGGCTGTGGGACAGAGCGGCGAGCGTTAAAGCACTCAGTTTCGGTCCAGTAGGAGGCCTTTATTGACTAAATTGTAACATGACGACCTATGTGATTTTGGCAGGACTTTTTAGCGCCTACTTTTCAGCTACTGGGCTAAGATTTGAAAGAAACGATCGTTGGGAATACAGCTTTCAGGGGAGGCCTCTTCCAAGCCTCTCGGAGGTCGTGGGCTCGAACGGCGAGCGTCAAAGCACTCGGTTTCGCTCCAGTAGTAGGCCTTTATTGACTAAATTGTAACATGACAACCTATGTGACTTTGGCAGGACTTTTTAGCGCTTACTTTTCACCTAGTGCACTAAGATTTGAAACGAACGATGGGTGGGAATCCAGCTTTCAGGGGAGTCCTCACCCGAGTCTCTGGACGGCTGTGGGGCCGAGCGGCGAGCTTTAAAGCACTCAGTTTTGCTCGAGTACCATGACGACCGATTTTGACTTCGGCACGACTTTAGGTCGCTTAATTTCAGCCTAGCGGGCTAGGAATTCACACAGACAATCCTTGGGAATCCAGCTTTCAGGGGAGGCCACTTCCAAGCCTCTCAGAGGTCGTGGGGCCTAACGGCGAGCGTCAAAGCACTCGGTTTTGGTCCAGTAGTAGGCCTTTATTGACTAAATTGTAACATGACGACCTATGTGATTTTGGCAGGACTTTTTTGTGCCTACTTTTCAGCTACTGGGCTAAGATTTGAAACAAACGATCGGTGGGAATCCAGCTTTCAGGGGAGGCCTCCCCCGAGTCTCTGGACGGCTGTGGATCCGAGCGGCGCGCGTTAAAGCAGTCAGTTTCGGTCCAGTAGGAGGCCTTTATTGACTAAATTGTAACATGACGACCTATGTGATTTTGGCAGGACTTTTTAGCGCCTACTTTTCAGCTACTGGGCTAAGATTTGAAACAAACGATCGGTGGGAATCCAGCTTTCAGGGGAGGCTTCTTCCAAGCCTCTCGGAGGTTGTGGGGCCGAACGGCGAGCGTTAAAGCACTCAGTTTCGGTCCAGTAGGAGGCCTTTATTGACTAAATTGTAACATGACGACCTATGTGACTTTGGCAAGACTTTTTAGCGCCTACGTTTGAGCTATTGGGCTAAGATTTGAAACAAACGATCGGTGGGAATCCAGCTTTCAGGGGAGGCCTCCCCCGAGGTTCTGGACTGCTGTGGGGCCGAGCGGCGAGCGATAAAGCACTCAGTTTCGGTCCAGTAGGAGGCCTTTATTGACTAAATTGTAACATGACGACCTATGTGATTTTGGCAGGACTTTTTAGCGCCTACCTTTCAGCTGCTGGGCTAAGATTTGAAACAAACGATCGGTGGGAATCCAGCTTTTAGGGGAGGCCGATTCCAAGCCTCTCGGAGGTCGTGGGGCCGAACGGCGAGCGTTAAAGCAGTCAGTTTCGGTCCAGTAGTAGGCCTTTATTGACTAAATTGTAACATGACGACCTACGTGATTTTGGCAGGACTTTTTAGCGCTTACTTTTGAGGTAGTGGGCTAAGATTTGAAACAAATTATCGGTGGGAATCCAGCTTTCAGGGGAGGCCTCTTCCAAGCCTCTCGGAGGTCGTGGGCCCGAACGGCGAGCGTCAAAGCACTCGGTTTCGCTCCAGTAGTAGGCCTTCATTGACTAAATTGTAACATGACAACCTATGTGACTTTGGCAGGACTTTTTAGTGCTTACTTTTGACCTAGTGCGCTAAGATTTGAAACAAACGATCGGTGGGAATACAGCTTTCAGGGGACGCCTCCCCCGAGTCTCTGGACGGCTGTGGGGCCGAACGGCGAGCGTCATAGCATTCGGTTTCTCTCCAGTAGTAGGCCTTTATTGACTAAATTGTAACATGACGACCTATGTGACTTTGGTAAGACTTTTTAGCGCCTACTTTTGAGCTAGTGGGCTAAGATTTGAAACAAACGATCGGTGGGAATCCAGCTTTCAGGGGAGGCCTCCCCCGAGTGTCTGGACGGCTGTGGGACAGAGCGGCGAGCGTTAAAGCACTCAGTTTCGGTCCAGTAGGAGGCCTTTATTGACTAAATTGTAACATGACGACCTATGTGATTTTGGCAGGACTTTTTAGCGCCTACTTTTCAGCTACTGGGCTAAGATTTGAAAGAAACGATCGTTGGGAATACAGCTTTCAGGGGAGGCCACTTCCAAGCCTCTCAGAGGTCGTGGGGCCTAACGGCGAGCGTCAAAGCACTCGGTTTTGGTCCAGTAGTAGGCCTTTATTGACTAAATTGTAACATGACGACCTATGTGATTTTGGCAGGACTTTTTTGCGCCTACTTTTCAGCTACTGGGCTAAGATTTGAAACAAACGATCGGTGGGAATCCAGCTTTCAGGGGAGGCCTCCCCCGAGGTACTGGACTGCTGTGGGGCCGAGCGGCGAGCGTTAAAGCACTCAGTTTCGGTCCAGTAGGAGGCCTTTATTGACTAAATTGTAACATGACGACCTATGTGAAACAAACGATCGGTGGGAATCCAGCTTTTAGGGGAGGCCGATTCCAAGCCTCTCGGAGGTCGTGGGGCCGAACGGCGAGCGTTAAAGCACTCAGTTTCGGTCCAGTAGGAGGCCTTTATTGACTAAATTGTAACATGACGACCTATGTGACTTTGGCAAGACTTTTTAGCGCCTACGTTTGAGCTAGTGGGCTAAGATTTGAAACAAACGATCGGTGGGAATCCAGCTTTCAGGGGAGGCCTCCCCCGAGGTTCTGGACTGCTGTGGGGCCGAGCGGCGAGCGTTAAAGCACTCAGTTTCGGTCCAGTAGGAGGCCTTTATTGACTAAATTGTAACATGACGACCTATGTGATTTTGGCAGGACTTTTTAGCGCCTACCTTTCAGCTGCTGGGCTAAGATTTGAAACAAACGATCGGTGGGAATCCAGCTTTTAGGGGAGGCCGATTCCAAGCCTCTCGGAGGTCGTGGGGCCGAACGGCGAGCGTTAAAGCAGTCAGTTTCGGTCCAGTAGTAGGCCTTTATTGACTAAATTGTAACATGACGACCTACGTGATTTTGGCAGGACTTTTTAGCGCTTACTTTTGAGGTAGTGGGCTAAGATTTGAAACAAATTATCGGTGGGAATCCAGCTTTCAGGGGAGGCCTCTTCCAAGCCTCTCGGAGGTCGTGGGCCCGAACGGCGAGCGTCAAAGCACTCGGTTTCGCTCCAGTAGTAGGCCTTCATTGACTAAATTGTAACATGACAACCTATGTGACTTTGGCAGGACTTTTTAGTGCTTACTTTTGACCTAGTGTGCTAAGATTTGAAAGAAACGATCGGTGGGAATACAGCTTTCAGGGGACGCCTCCCCCGAGTCTCTGGACGGCTGTGGGGCCGAACGGCGAGCGTCATAGCATTCGGTTTCTCTCCAGTAGTAGGCCTTTATTGACTAAATTGTAACATGACGACCTATGTGACTTTGGTAAGACTTTTTAGCGCCTACTTTTGAGCTAGTGGGCTAAGATTTGAAATAAACGATCGGTGGGAATCCAGCTTTCAGGGGAGGCCTCCCCCGAGTGTCTGGACGGCTGTGGGACAGAGCGGCGAGCGTTAAAGCACTCAGTTTCGGTCCAGTAGGAGGCCTTTATTGACTAAATTGTAACATGACGACCTATGTGATTTTGGCAGGACTTTTTAGCGCCTACTTTTCAGCTACTGGGCTAAGATTTGAAAGAAACGATCGTTGGGAATACAGCTTTCAGGGGAGGCCTCTTCCAAGCCTCTCGGGGGTCGTGGGCTCGAACGGCGAGCGTCAAAGCACTCGGTTTCGCTCCAGTAGTAGGCCTTTATTGACTAAATTGTAACATGACAACCTATGTGACTTTGGCAGGACTTTTTAGCGCTTACTTTTCACCTAGTGCGCTAAGATTTGAAACGAACGATGGGTGGGAATCCAGCTTTCAGGGGAGTCCTCACCCGAGTCTCTGGACGGCTGTGGGGCCGAGCGGCGAGCTTTAAAGCACTCAGTTTTGCTTGAGTACCATGACGACCGATTTGACTTCGGCACGACTTTAGGTCGCTTAATTTCAGCCTAGCGGGCTAGGAATTCACACAGACAATCCTTGGGAATCCAGCTTTCAGGGGAGGCCACTTCCAAGCCTCTCAGAGGTCGTGGGGCCTAACGGCGAGCGTCAAAGCACTCGGTTTTGGTCCAGTAGTAGGCCTTTATTGACTAAATTGTAACATGACGACCTATGTGATTTTGGCAGGACTTTTTTGCGCCTACTTTTCAGCTACTGGGCTAAGATTTGAAACAAACGATCGGTGGGAATCCAGCTTTCAGGGGAGGCCTCCCCCGAGTCTCTGGACGGCTGTGGAGCCGAGCGGCGCGCGTTAAAGCAGTCAGTTTCGGTCCAGTAGGAGGCCTTTATTGACTAAATTGTAACATGACGACCTATGTGATTTTTGCAGGACTTTTTAGCGCCTACTTTTCAGCTACTGGGCTAAGATTTGAAACAAACGATCGGTGGGAATCCAGCTTTCAGGGGAGGCTTCTTCCAAGCCTCTCGGAGGTTGTGGGGCCGAACGGCGAGCGTTAAAGCACTCAGTTTCGGTCCAGTAGGAGGCCTTTATTGACTAAATTGTAACATGACGACCTATGTGACTTTGGCAAGACTTTTTAGCGCCTACGTTTGAGCTAGTGGGCTAAGATTTGAAACAAACGATCGGTGGGAATCCAGCTTTCAGGGGAGGCCTCCCCCGAGGTACTGGACTGCTGTGGGGGCGAGCGTTAAAGCACTCAGTTTCGGTCCAGTAGGAGGCCTTTATTGACTAAATTGTAACATGACGACCTATGTGATTTTGGCAGGACTTTTTAGCGCCTACCTTTCAGCTGCTGGGCTAAGATTTGAAACAAACGATCGGTGGGAATCCAGCTTTTAGGGGAGGCCGATTCCAAGCCTCTCGGAGGTCGTGGGGCCGAACGGCGAGCGTTAAAGCAGTCAGTTTCGGTCCAGTAGTAGGCCTTTATTGACTAAATTGTAACATGACGACCTACGTGATTTTGGCAGGACTTTTTAGCGCTTACTTTTGAGGTAGTGGGCTAAGATTTGAAACAAATTATCGGTGGGAATCCAGCTTTCAGGGGAGGCCTCTTCCAAGCCTCTCGGAGGTCGTGGGCCCGAACGGCGAGCGTCAAAGCACTCGGTTTCGCTCCAGTAGTAGGCCTTCATTGACTAAATTGTAACATGACAACCTATGTGACTTTGGCAGGACTTTTTAGTGCTTACTTTTGACCTAGTGCGCTAAGATTTGAAACAAACGATCGGTGGGAATACAGCTTTCAGGGGACGCCTCCCCCGAGTCTCTGGACGGCTGTGGGGCCGAACGGCGAGCGTCAAAGCACTCGGTTTCTCTCCAGTAGTAGGCCTTTATTGACTAAATTGTAACATGACGACCTATGTGACTTTGGCAGGACATTTTAGCGCCTAGTTTTGAGCTAGTGGGCTAAGATTTTAAACAAACGATCGTTGGGAATCCAGCTTTCAGGGGAGTTCTCCCCCGAGTCTCTGGACAGCTGTGGGGCCGAGCGGCGAGCGTTAAAGCACTCAGTTTCGCTCGAGTACCATGACGACCGATTTGACTTCGGCACGACTTTAGGTCGCTTAATTTCAGCCTAGCGGGCTAGGAATTCACACAGACAATCATTGGGAATCCAGCTTTCAGGGGAGGCCTCTTCCAAGCCTCTCGGAGGTCGTGGGGCCGAACGGCGAGCGTCAAAGCACTCGTTTTCGGTCCAGTAGTAGGCCTTTATTGACTAAATTGTACCATGACGACTTATGTGATTTTGGCAGGGCATTTTAGCGCTTACTTTTGGGTTAGTGGGCTAAGATTTGAAACACATTATCGGTGGGAATCCAGCTTTCAGGGGAGGCCTCCCCCGAGTCTCTGGACGGCTGTGGAGCCGAGCGGCGCGCGTTAAAGCAGTCAGTTTCGGTCCAGTAGGAGGCCTTTATTGACTAAATTGTAACATGACGACCTATGTGACTTTGGCAAGACTTTTTAGCGCCTACTTTTGAGCTAGTGGGCTAAGATTTGAAACAAACGATCGGTGGGAATCCAGCTTTCAGGGGACGCCTCCCCCGAGTCTCTGGACGGCTGTGGGGCCGAGCAGCGAGCGTTAAAGCACTCAGTTTCGGTCCAGTTGTTGGCCTTTATTGACTAAATTGTAACATGACGACCTATGTGATTTTGGCAGGACTTTTTAGCGCCTACTTTTCAGCTACTGTGCTAAGATTTGAAAGAAACGATCGGTGGGAATCCAGCTTTCAGGGGAGGCCTCTTCCAAGCCTCTTGGAGGTCGTGGGCTCAAACGGCGAGCGTCAAAGCACTCGGTTTCGCTCCAGTAGTAGGCCTTTATTGACTAAATTGTAACATGACAACCTATGTGACTTTGGCAGGACTTTTTAGCGCTTACTTTTCACCTAGTGCGCTAAGATTTGAAACAAACGATGGGTGGGAATCCAGCTTTCAGGGGAGTCCTCCCCCGAGTCTCTGGATGGCTGTGGGGCCGAGCGGCGAGCTTTAAGGCACTCAGTTTCGCTCGAGTACCATGACGACCGATTTGATTTCGGCACGACTTTAGGTCGCTTAATTTCAGCCTAGCGGGCTAGGAATTCACACAGACAATCCTTGGGAATCCAGCTTTCAGGGGAGGCCACTTCCAAGCCTCTCAGAGGTCGTGGGGCCTAACGGCGAGCGTCAAAGCACTCGGTTTCGGTCCAGTAGTAGGCCTTTATTCACTAAATTGTAACATGACGACCTATGTGATTTTGGCAGGACTTTTTTGCGCCTACTTTTCAGCTACTGGGCTAAAATTTGAAACAAATGATCGGTGGGAATCCAGCTTTCAGGGGAGGCCTCCCCCGAGTCTCTGGACGGCTGTGGGGCCGAGCGGCGCGCGTTAAAGCAGTCAGTTTCGGTCCAGTAGGAGGCCTTTATTGACTAAATTGTAACATGACGACCTATGTGATTTTTGCAGGACTTTTTAGCGCCTACTTTTCAGCTACTGGGCTAAGATTTGAAAAAAACGATCGGTGGGAATCCAGCTTTCAGGGGAGGCTTCTTCCAAGCCTCTCGGAGGTTGTGGGGCCGAACGGCGAGCGTTAAAGCACTCAGTTTCGGTCCAGTAGTAGGCCTTTATTGACTAAATTGTAACATGACGACTATGTGATTTTGGCAGGACTTTTTAGCGCCTACTTTTCAGTTACTGGGCGAAGATTTGAAACAAACGATCGGTGGGAATCCAGCTTTCAGGGGAGGCCTCCCCCGAGGTTCTGGACGGCTGTGGGGCCGAGTGGCGAGCGTTAAAGCACTCAGTTTCGGTCCAGTAGGAGGCCTTTATTGACTAAATTGTAACATGACGACCTATGTGATTTTGGCAGGACTTTTTAGCGCCTACCTTTCAGCTACTGGGCTAAGATTTGAAACAAACGATCGGTGGGAATCCAGCTTTCAGGGGAGGCCTCTTCCTAGCCTCTCGGAGGTCGTGGGCCCGAACGGCGAGCGTCAAAGCACTCGGTTTTGCTCCAGTAGTAGACCTTCATTGACTAAATTGTAACATGACAACCTATGTGACTTTGGCAGGACTTTTTAGCGCTTACTTTTGACCTAGTGCGCTAAGATTTGAAACAAACGATCGGTGGGAATACAGCTTTCAGGGGAGTCCTCCCCCGAGTCTCTGGACGGCTGTGGGGCCGAACGGCGAGCGTCAAAGCACTCGGTTTCTCTCCAGTAGTAGGCCTTTATTGACTAAATTGTAACATGACGACCTATATGATTTTGGCAGGACTTTTTTGCACCCACTTTTCAGCTACTGGGCTAAGATTTGAAACAAACGATCGGTGGGAATCCAGTTTTCAGGGGAGGCCTCCCCCGAGTCTCTGGACAGCTGTGGGGCCGAACGGCCAGCGTCAAAGCACTCTGTTTCTCTCCAGTAGTAGGCCTTTATTGACTAAATTGTAACATGACATTTTAGCGCCTAGTTTTGAGCTAGTGGGCTAAGATTTGAAAAAAACGATCGGTGGGAATCCAGCTTTCAGGGGAGGCCTCCCCCGAGTCTCTGGACGGCTGTGGGGGCGAGCGTTAAAGCACTCAGTTTCGGTCCAGTAGGAGGCCTTTATTGACTAAATTGTAACATGACGACCTATGTGATTTTTTCAGGACTTTTTAGCGCCTACCTTTCAGCTACTGGGCTAAGATTTGAAACAAACGATCGGTGGGAATCCAGCTTTCAAGGGAGGCCTCCCCCGAGTGTCTGGACGGCTGTGGAGCCGAGCGGCGAGCGTTAAAGCACTCAGTTTCGGTCCAGTAGGAGGCCTTTATTGACTAAATTGTAACATGACGACCTATGTGATTTTGGCAGGACTTTTTAGCGCCTACTTTTCAGCTACTGGGCTAAGATTTGAAAGAAACGATCGGTGGGAATCCAGCTTTCAGGGGAGGCCTCTTCCAAGCCTCTTGGAGGTCGTGGGCTCAAACGGCGAGCGTCAAAGCACTCGGTTTCGCTCCAGTAGTAGGCCTTTATTGACTAAATTGTAACATGACAACCTATGTGACTTTGGCAGGACTTTTTAGCGCTTACTTTTCACCTAGTGCGCTAAGATTTGAAACAAACGATGGGTGGGAATCCAGCTTTCAGGGGAGTCCTCCCCCGATTCTCTGGATGGCTGTGGGGCCGAGCGGCGAGCTTTAAAGCACTCAGTTTCGCTCGAGTACCATGACGACCGATTTGGTTTCGGCACGACTTTAGGTCGCTTAATTTCAGCCTAGCGGGCTAGGAATTCACACAGACAATCCTTGGGAATCCAGCTTTCAGGGGAGGCCACTTCCAAGCCTCTCAGAGGTCGTGGGGCCTAACGGCGAGCGTCAAAGCACTCGGTTTCGGTCCAGTAGTAGGCCTTTCTTCACTAAATTGTAACATGACGACCTATGTGATTTTGGCAGGACTTTTTTGCACCTACTTTTCAGCTACTGGGATAAGATTTGAAACAAACGATCGGTGGGAATCCAGCTTTCAGGGGAGGCCTCCCCCGAGTCTCTGGACGGCTGTGGGGCCGAGCGGCGCGCGTTAAAGCAGTCAGTTTCGGTCCAGTAGGAGGCCTTTATTGACTAAATTGTAACATGACGACCTATGTGATTTTGGCAGGACATTTTAGCGCCTCCTTTTCAGCTACTGGGCTAAGATTTGAAACAAACGATCGGTGGGAATCCAGCTTTCAGGGGAGGCTTCTTCCAAGCCTCTCGGAGGTTGTGGGGCCGAACGGCGAGCGTTAAAGCACTCAGTTTCGGTCCAGTAGTAGGCCTTTATTGACTAAATTGTAACATGACGACTATGTGATTTTGGCAGGACTTTTTAGCGCCTACTTTTCAGTTACTGGGCGAAGATTTGAAACAAACGATCGGTGGGAATCCAGCTTTCAGGGGAGGCCTCCCCCGAGGTTCTGGACGGCTGTGGGGCCGAGCGGCGAGCGTTAAAGCACTCAGTTTCGGTCCAGTAGGAGGCCTTTATTGACTAAATTGTAACATGACGACCTATGTGATTTTGGCAGGACTTTTTAGCGCCTACCTTTCAGCTACTGGGCTAAGATTTGAAACAAACGATCGGTGGGAATCCAGCTTTCAGGTGAGGCCTCTTCCAAGCCTCTCAGAGGTTGTGGGGCCAAACGGCGAGTATCAAAGCACTCGGTTTCGCTCCAGTAGTAGGCCTTTATTGACTAAATTGTAACATGACGACCTATGTGATTTTGGCAGGACTTTTTAGCGCCTACTTTTCAGCTACTGGGCTAACATTTGAAACAAACGATTGGTGGGAATCCAGCTTTCAGGGGAGGCCTCACCCGAGTCTCTGGACGGCTGTGGGGCCGAAGGCGAGCGTCAAAGCAATCGGTTTCGCTCCAGTAGTAGGCCTTTATTGACTGAATTGTAACATGACAACCTATGTGACTTTGGCAGGACTTTTTAGCGCTTACGTTTGAGCTAGTGCGCTAAGATTTGAATCAAACGATCGGTGGGAATCCAGCCTTCAGGGGAGTCCTCCCCCGAGTCTCTGGACGGCTGTGGGGCCGAGTGGCGAGCGTTAAAGCACTCAGTTTCGCTCGAGTACCATGACGACCGATTTGACTTCGGCACGACTTTAGGTCGCTTAATTGCAGCCTAGCGGGCTAGGAATTCACACAGACAATCCTTGGGAATCCAGCTTTCAGGGGAGGCCTCTTCCAAGCCTCTCAGAGGTCGTGGGGCCGAACGGCGAGCGTCAAAGCACTCGGTTTCGCTCCAGTAGTAGGCCTTTATTGACTAAATTGTAACATGACGACCTATGTGACTTTGGCAGGACTTTTTAGCGCTTACTTTTGAGCTAGTGCGCTAAGATTTGAAACAAACGATCGGTGGGAATCCAGCTTACAGGGGAGTCCTCCCCCGAGTCTCTGGACGGCTGTTGGGCCGAGCGGCGAGCGTTAAAGCACTCAGTTTCGCTCGAGTACCATGACGACCGATTTGACTTCGGCACGACTTTAGGTCGCTTAATTTCAGCCTAGCGGGCTAGGAATTCACACAGACAATCCTTTGGAATCTAGCTTTCAGGGGAGGCCTCTTCCAAGCCTCTCGGAGGTCGTGGGGCCGAACGGCGAGCGTCAAAGCACTCGGTTTCGCTCCAGTAGGAGGCCTTTATTGATTAAATTGTAACATGACGACCTATGTGACTTTGGCAGGACATTTTAGCGCTTAGTTTTCAGCTAGTGGGCTAACATTTGAAACAGATTATCGGTGGGAATCCAGCTTTCAGGGGAGTCCTCCCCCGAGTCTCTGGACAGCTGTGAGGCCGAGCGGTGAGCGTTAAAGCACTCAGTTTCGCTCGAGTACCATGACGACCGATTTGACTTCGGCACGAATTTAGGTCGCTTAATTTCAGCCTAGCGTGCTAGGAATTAACACAGACAATCCTTGGGAATCCAGCTTTCAGGGGAGGCCTCTTCCAAGCCTCTCAGAAGTCGTGGGGCCTAACGGCGAGCGTCAAAGCACTCAGTTTCGCTCCAGTAGTAGGCCTTTATTGACGAAATTGTAACATGACGACCTATGTGACTTTGGCAAGACTTTTTAGCGCTTACTTTTGAGCTAGTGGGCTAAGATTTGAAACAAACGATCGGTGGGAATCCAGATTTCAGGGGAGGCCTCTTCTAAGCCTTTCGGAGGTCGTGGGGCCGAACGGCGAGCGTCATAGCACTCGGTTTCTCTCCAGTAGTAGGCCTTTATAGACTAAATTGTAACATGACGACCTATGTGATTTTGACAAGACTTTTTAGCGCCTACGTTTGAGCTAGTGGGCTCAGATTTTAAACAAACGATCCGTGGGAATCCAGCTTTCAGGGGAGGCCTCCCCCGAGTCTCTGGACGGCTGTGGGGCCGAGTGGTGAGCGTTAAAGCAGTCAGTTTCGCTCGAGTACCATGACGACCGATTTGACTTCGGCACGACTTTAGGTCGCTTAATTTCAGCCTAGCGGGCTAGGAATTCACACAGACAATCCTTGGGAATCCAGCTTTCAGGGGAGGCCTCTTCCAAGCCTCTCAGAGGTCGTGGGGCCTAACGGCGAGCGTCAAAGCACTCGGTTTCGCTCCAGTAGTAGGCCTTTATTGACTAAATTGTAACATGACGACCTATGTGACTTTGGCAAGGCTTTTTAGCGCTTACTTTTGAGCTAGTGGGCTAAGATTTGAAACAAACGATCGGTGGGAATCCAGCTTTCAGGAGAGGCCTCTTCCAAGCCTCTCGGAGGTCGTGGGCCCGAACGGCGAGCGTCAAAGCACTCGGTTTCGCTCCAGTAGTAGGCCTTTATTGACTAAATTGTAACATGACAACCTGTGTGACTTTGGCAGGACGTTTTAGCGCTTACTTTTTACCTAGTGCGCTAAGATTTGAAACAATCGATCGGTGGGAATCCAGCTTTCAGGGGAGACCTCCCCCGAGTCTCTGGACGGCTGTGGGGCCGAGCGGCGAGCTTTAAAGCACTCAGTTACGCTCGAGTACCTTGACGACCGATTTGACTTCGGCACGACTTTAGGTCGCTTAATTTCAGCCTAGCGGGCTAGGAATTCACACAGACAATCCTTGGGAATCCAGCTTTCAGGGGAGGCCTCTTCCAAGCCTCTCGGAGGTCGTGGGGCCGAACGGCGAGCGTCATAGCATTCGGTTTCTCTCCAGTAGCAGGCCTTTATTGACTAAATTGTAACATGACGACATATGTGACTTTGGCAAGACTTTTTAGCGCCTACTTTTGAGCTAGTGGGCTAAGATTTGACACAAACGATCGGTGGGAATCCAGCTTTCAGGGGACGCCTCCCCCGAGTCTCTGGACGGCTGTGGGGCCGAGCAGCGAGCGTTAAAGCACTCAGTTTCGGTCCAGTAGTAGGCCTTTATTGACTAAATTGTAACATGACGACCTATGTGACTTTGGCATGACTTTTTAGCGCCTACTTTTGATCAAGTGGGCTAAGATTTAAAACAAACAATCGGTGGGAATCCAGCTTTCAGGGGAGGCCTCTTCCAAGCCTCTCAGAGGTCGTGGGGCCGAACGGCGAGCGTTAAAGCACTCAGTTTCGGTCCAGTAGTAGGCCTTTATTGACTAAATTGTAACATGACGACCTATGTGATTTTGGCATGACTTTTTAACGTCTACTTTTGAGCTAGTGGGCTAAGATTTAAAACAAACGATCAGTGGGAATCCAGCTTTCAGGGGAGACCTCTTCCAAGCCTCTCAGAGGTCGTGGGGCCGAACGGCGAGCGTCAAAGCACTCGGTTTCTCTCCAGTAGTAGGCCTTTATTGAGTAAATTGTAACATGACGACCTATGTGATTTTGGTAGGACTTTTTAGCGCCTACTTCTCAGCTTCTGGGCTAAGATTTGAAACAAACGATCGGTGGGAATCCAGCTTTCAGGGGAGACCTCCCCCGAGTCTCTGGACGGCTGTGGGGCCGAGCAGCAAGCGTTAAAGCACTCAGTTTCGCTCGAGTACCATGACGACCGATTTGACTTCGGCATGACTTTAGGTCGCTTCATTTCAGCCTAGCGGGCTAGGAATTCACACAGACAATCCTTGGGAATCCAGCTTTCAGGGGTGGCCTCTTCCAAGCCGCTCAGAGGTCGTGGGGCCGAGCGGCGAGCGTTAAAGCACTCAGTTTCGGTCCAGTAGTAGGCCTTTATTGACTAAATTGTAACATGACGACCTATGTGATTTTGGCAGGACTTTTTACCACTTACGTTTGAGCTAGTGCGCTAAGATTTGAAACAAACGATCGGTGGGAATCCAGCCTTCAGGGGAGTCCTCCCCCGAGTCTCTGGACGGCTGTGGGGCCGAGGGGCGAGCGTTAAAGCACTCCGTTTCGCTCGAGTACCATGACGACCGATTTGACATCGGCACGACTTTAGGTCGCTTAATTTCAGCCTAGCGGGCTAGGAATTCACACAGACAATCCTTGGGAATCCAGCTTTCAGGGGAGGCCTCTTCCAAGCCTCTCAGAGGTCGTGGGGCCGAACGGCGAGCGTCAAAGCACTCAGTATCGGTCCAGTTGTAGGCCTTTATTGACTAAATTGTAACATGACGACCTATGTGTTTATAGCAGGACTTTTTTGCGCCTTCTTTTCAGCTTCTGGGCTAAGATTTGAAAAAAACGATCGGTGGGAATCCAGCTTTCAGGGGAGGCCTCCCCCGAGTCTCTGGACAGCTGTGGGGCCGAACGGCGAGCGTCAAAGCACTCGGTTTCTCGCCAGTGTTAGGCCTTAATTGACTAAATTGTAACATGACGACCTATGTGACTTTGGCAGAACGTTTTAGCGCTTACTTTTCAGCTACTGGGCTAAGATTTGAAACAAACGATCGGTGGGAATCCAGCTTTAGGGGGAGGCCTCCCCCGAGTCTCTGGACGTCTGTGGGGCCGAACGGCGAGCGTCAAAGCACTCTGTTTCTCTCCAATAGTAGGCCTTTATTGACTAAATTGTAACATGACGACCTATGTGACTTTGGCGGGACATTTTAGCGCCTACTTTTGAGCTAGTGGGCTAAGATTTAAAAAAAACGATCAGTGGGAATCCAGCTTTCAGGGGTGGCCTCTTCCAAGCCTCTCAGAGGTCGTGGGGCCGAATGGCGAGCGTCAAAGCACTCAGTTTCGGTCCAGTAGTAGGCCTTTATTGACTAAATTGTAACATGACGACCTATGTGACTTTGGCATGACTTTTTAGCGCTTACTTTTGAGCTAGTGCGCTAAGATTTGAAACAAACGATCGGTGGGAATCCAGCTTTCAGGGGAGGCCTCTTCCAAGCCTCTCAGAGGTCGTGGGGCCGAACGGCGAGCGTCAAAGCACTCAGTTTCGGTCCAGTAGTAGGCCTTTATTGACTAAATTGTAACATGACGACCTTTGTGATTTTGGCAGGACATTTTAGCGCTTACTTTTGGCCTAGTGAGCTAAGATTTGAAACAAACGATCGGTGGGAATCCAGCTTTCAGGGTAGGACTCCCCCGAGTCTCTGGAAAGCTGTGGGGCCGAACGGCGAGCGTCAAAGCACTCGGTTTCTCTCCAGTAGTTGGCCTTTATTGAGTAAATTGTAACATGACGACCTATGTGATTTTGGCAGGGCCTTTTAGCGCCTACTTTTCAGCTACTGGGCTAAGATTTGAAACAAACGATCGGTGGGAATCCAGCTTTCAGGGGACGTCTCTTCCAAGCCTCTCTGAGGTCGTGGGGCCGAACGGCAAGCGTCAAAGCACTCGGTTTCGCTCCAGTAGTAGGCCTTTATTGACTAAATTGTAACATGACATCCTATGTGACTTTGGCAGGACTTTTTAGCGCTTACTTTTGAGCTAGTGCGCTAAGATTTGAAACAAACGATCGGTGGGAATCCAGCTTACAGGGGAGTCCTCCCCCGAGTCTCTGGACGGCTGTTGGGCCGAGCGGCGAGCGTTAAAGCACTCAGTTTCGCTCTGGTACCATGACGACCGATTTGACTTCGGCACAACTTTAGGTCGCTTAATTTAAGCCTCGCGGGCTAGGAATTCACACAGACAATCCTTGGGAATCTAGCTTTCAAGGGAGGCCTCTTCCAAGCCTCTCGGAGGTCGTGGGGCCGAACGGCGAGCGTCAAAGCACTCTGTTTCGCTCCAGTAGTAGGCCTTTATTGACTAAATTGTAACATGACGACGTATGTGACTTTGGCATGACTTTTAGCGCTTACATTTGAGCTATTGGGCTAAGATTTGAAACAAACGATCAGTGGGAATCCAGCTTTCAGGGGAGGCCTCTTCCAAGCCTCTCAGAGGTCGTGGGGCCGAACGGCGAGCGTCAAAGCACTCGGTTTCTCTCCAGTAGTAGGCCTTTATTGACTAAATTATAACATGACGACGTATGTGATTTTGGCAGGACTTTTTTGCGCCTACTTTTCAGCTGCTGGGCTAAGATTTGAAACAAACGATCGGTGGGAATCCAGCTTTCAGGGGAGGCCCCCCCGAGTCTGTGGACATCTGTGGGGCCGAACGGCGAGCGTCAAAGCACTCGGTTTCTCTCCAGTAGTAGGCCTTTATTGACTAAATTGTAACATGACGACCTATGTGACTTTGGCAGGACTTTTTAGCGCCTACTTTTGAGCTAGTGGGCTAAGATTTGACACAAACGATCGGTGGGAATCCAGCTTTCAGGGGAGACCTCCCCCGAGTCTCTGGACAGCTGTGTGGCCGAACGGCGAGCGTCAAAGCACTCGGTTTCTCTCCAGTATTAGGCCTTTATTGACTAAATTGTAACATGACGACCTATGTGACTTTGGCAGGACTTTTTAGCGCTTACGTTTGAGCTAGTGGGCTAAGATTTGAAGTAAATGATCGGTGGGAATCCAGCTTTCAGGGGAGGCCTCTTCCAAGCCTCTCAGAGAACGTGGGGCCGAACGGCGAGCGTCAAAGCACTTGGTTTCGCTCCAGTAGTAAGCCTTTATTGACTAAATTGTAACATGACGACCTATGTGACTTTGGCAGGACCTTTTAGCGCTTACTTTTGAGCTAGTGAGCTAGGATTTGAAACAAACAATCGGTGGGAATCCAGCTTTCAGGGGAGACCTCCCCCGAGTCTCTGGACAGCTGTGGGGCCGAACGGCGAGCGTCAAAGCACTCGGTTTCTCTCCAGTAGTAGGCCTTTATTGACTAAATTGTAACATGACGACCCATGTGATTTTGGCAGGACTTTTTTGCGCCTACTTTTCAGCTACTGGGCTAAGATTTGAAACAAACGATCGGTGGGAATCCAGCTTTCAGGGGAGGCCTCCCCCGAGTCTCTGGATGGCTGTGGGGCCGAGCGGCGAGCGTTAAAGCACTCAGTTTCGCTCGAGTACCATGACGACCGATTTGACTTCGGCACGACTTTAGGTCGCTTAATTTCTACCTAGCGAGCTAGGAATTCACACAGACAAGCCTTGGGAATCCAGCTTTCAAGGGAGACCTCTTCCAAGCCTCTCGGAGCTCGTGAGGCCGAACGGCGAGCGTCAAAGCACTCGGTTTCGCTCCAGTAGTAGGCCTTTGACTAAATTGTAACATGACGACCTATGTGATTTTGGCAGGACTTTTTAGCGCCTACTTTTCAGCTACTGGGCGAAGATTTTAAACAAACGATCGGTGGGAATCCAGCTGTCAGGGGAGGCCTCTTCCAAGCCTCTCGGAGGTCGTGTGTACGTACGGCGAGCGTCAAAGCACTCGTTTTCGCTCCAGTAGTAGGCCTTTATTGACTAAATTGTAACATGACGACCTATGTGACTTTGGCATGACTTTTTAGTGCCTACGTTTTAGCTAGTGGGCTAAGATTTGAAACAAACGATCGGTGGGAATCCAGCTTTCAGGGGAGGCCTCCCCCGAGTCTCTGGACGGCTGTGGGGCCGAGCGGCGAGCGTTAAAGCACTCAGTTTCGGTCCAGTAGTAGGCCTTTATTGACTAAATTGTAACATGACAACCTATGTGACTTTGGCAGGACTTTTTAGCGCCTACTTTTGAGCTAGTGGGCTAAGATTCGAAACAAACGATCGGTTGGAATCCAGGTTTCAGGGGAGGCCTCCCCCTAGTCTCTGGACGGCTGTGCGGCCGAGCGGCGAGCGTTAAAGCACTCAGTTTCGCTCGAGTACCATGACGACCGATTTGACTTCGGCACGACTTTAGGTCGCTTAATTTCAGCCTAGCGGGCTAGGAATTCACACAGACAATCCTTGGGAATCCAGCTTTCAGGGGAGGCCACTTCCAAGCCTCTCAGAGGTCGTGGGGCCTAACGGCGAGCGTCAAAGCACTCTGTTTCGCTCCAGTAGTAGGCCTTTATTGACTAAATTGTTAGATGACGACCTATGTGACTTTGGCAGGACTTTTTAGCGCCTACTTTTCAGCTACTGGGCTAAGATTTGAAACAAACGATCGGTGGGAATCCAGCTTTCAGGGGAGGCCTTTTCCAAGCTTCTCAGAGGTCGTGGGCCCGAACGGCGAGCGTCAAAGCACTCGGTTGCGCTCCAATAGTAGGCCTTTATTGACTAAATTATAACATGACAACCTATGTGACTTTGGCAGGACTTTTTAGCGCTTACTTTTGACCTAGTACGCTAAGATTTGAAACAAACGATCGGTGGGAATCCAGCTTTCAGGGAAGTCCTCCCCCGAGTCTCTGGACGGCTGTTGGGCCGAGCGGCGAGCGTTAAAGCACTCAGTTTCGCTCTTGTACAATGACGACCGATTTGACTTCGGCACAACTTTAGGTCGCTTAATTTAAGCCTCGCGGGCTAGGAATTCACACAGACAATCCTTGGGAATCTAGCTTTCAAGGGAGGCCTCTTCCAAGCCTCTCGGAGGTCGTGGGGCCGAACGGCGAGCGTCAAAGCACTCTGTTTCGCTCCAGTAGTAGGCCTTTATTGACTAAATTGTAACATGACGACGTATGTGACTTTGGCATGACTTTTTAGCGCTTACATTTGAGCTATTGGGCTAAGATTTGAAACAAACGATCAGTGGGAATCCAGCTTTCAGGGGAGGCCTCTTCCAAGCCTCTCAGAGGTCGTGGGGCCGAACGGCGAGCGTCAAAGCACTCGGTTTCTCTTCAGTAGTAGGCCTTTATTGACTAAATTGTAACATGACGACATATGTGATTTTGGCAGGACTTTTTTGCGCCTACTTTTCAGCTGCTGGGCTAAGATTTGAAACAAACGATCGGTGGGAATCCAGCTTTCAGGGGAGGCCTCCCCCGAGTCTCTGGACAGCTGTGTGGCCGAACGGCGAGCGTCAAAGCACTCGGTTTCTCTCCAGTATAAGGCCTTTATTGACTAAATTGTAACATGACGACCTATGTGACTTTGGCAGGACTTTTTAGCGCTTACGTTTGAGCTAGTGGGCTAAGATTTGAAGTAAATGATCGGTGGGAATCCAGCTTTCAGGGGAGGCCTCTTCCAAGCCTCTCAGAGAACGTGGGGCCGAACGGCGAGCGTCAAAGCACTTGGTTTCGCTCCAGTAGTAAGCCTTTATTGACTAAATTGTAACATGACGACCTATGTGACTTTGGCAGGACCTTTTAGCGCTTACTTTTGAGCTAGTGAGCTAGGATTTGAAACAAACGATCGGTGGGAATCCAGCTTTCAGGGGAGACCTCCCCCGAGTCTCTGGACAGCTGTGGGGCCGAACGGCGAGCGTCAAAGCACTCGGTTTCTCTCCAGTAGTAGGCCTTTATTGACTAAATTGTAACATGACGACCCATGTGATTTTGGCAGGACTTTTTTGCGCCTACTTTTCAGCTACTGGGCTAAGATTTGAAACAAACGATCGGTGGGAATCCAGCTTTCAGGGGAGGCCTCCCCCGAGTCTCTGGACGGCTGTGGGGCCGAGCGGCGAGCGTTAAAGCACTCAGTTTCGCTCGAGTACCATGACGACCGATTTGACTTCGGCACGACTTTAGGTCGCTTAATTTCTACCTAGCGAGCTAGGAATTCACACAGACAAGCCTTGGGAATCCAGCTTTCAAGGGAGGCCTCTTCCAAGCCCCTCGGAGCTCGTGAGGCCGAACGGCGAGCGTCAAAGCACTCGGTTTCGCTCCAGTAGTAGGCCTTTGACTAAATTGTAACATGACGACCCATGTGATTTTGGCAGGACTTTTTTGCGCCTACTTTTCAGCTACTGGGCGAAGATTTTAAACAAACGATCGGTGGGAATCCAGCTGTCAGGGGAGGCCTCTTCCAAGCCTCTCGGAGGTCGTGTGTACGTACGGCGAGCGTCAAAGCACTCGTTTTCGCTCCAGTAGTAGGCCTTTATTGACTAAATTGTAACATGACGACCTATGTGACTTTGGCATGACTTT